>NC_056725.1:1133026997-1133157700 GCF_019279795.1 Protopterus annectens | reverse complement strand
TTCCGCCATCTATTTCCTCACACGCCGGTCCTGCTGCTGTGATGTGCATTGTACAGCCCATGTTTGCTGGCCTCCAATGTGCTTCCTCCTACAGTGGCACACCCCTCTGACATTGACATGTATCCCGTGTGCCCACTCCTCGGTGTACTACCGCTACGCCGTTTGCTCCATCCTTACACCGGCGCCGTTTTTGCGATTCACTATTATCTGCCTCATTTGCATGGCATTGACTGTTAATACATGGTTACGGCGAACACTGCCGCCACTCCTTGACAACCATTGCGCTGGGGTTGAAGCTTTACATACATACTATGGTGTGTGGTGGCTGTGCAGCTGATGTGTGTTATACTGCTCTTTTCGGACATTGTCATATTATTTCATTGCTTTGCAACTTCTGTGCACATATCAGGGGGTTCTGCTGTGCTTTCTACGTACATGCCATTTATGTCATTTTTTACATTTTGTGCATATTTTCTTTGGACATTCTCGGTGCCTTTCCCCATTGGCATATTGCACCTGTATGATACCTGACTTTGACAGCCTTCCGTTACTCCTCGGTCATGTTTGGATAAATGTAAACCGTTTTTTTTTGGTTTACATTGCCGTGCCCTTACGCTTTACCGCGCCACTTCGTGGATCGCTATTTCCCTTCATTTGCATGGTGCAATACCACACACAGTGTGTTTTGCATACCTACGCCGGGGGCGGAGCAGGTCTGGCGCACGCCCGTAGTGCACGTGGAATTGATTCATACCTGAATCGCTCAGCAGCCATATTTGGCGTTATAACGCCGACGCTATGCTGGCGCCTGGCGCAAGGTTCATGAATCCCGGGGATTATTTTACAATTACCTTACATGGATTTCAGTATTTTTTACTTATTTATCTATTTAACTGTCCTGCCATTATTTTTACAAAAACTGTTTGAATAATACCATCTGTGATTTTCTTTTTAAAATTCAGAACTTTAACTGTTTGGTGTTACTATATAATTATAAACAAATTGTAAAAAACAAAATAGATATTAGTTTAACCAACACATGTTTATATTTATATTATTTATATTTGCTGTTGTCTGCCTGTTATTCTTGTGTATTGTAACAGATGTACTCTAGATGAAAAGAACACACATGCATGTCTGTCTTGTATATGTATATCTTTATAAAAGCATGTCGCCATTGAAAAAATATTTTGAGCTCTCTCTGCTTACTGCTTGGTGTGATGGATTTGCAGTGTTCTTAAGACACTCAGTCTTGCTGGCTGGATTCTGCTAAAATTCAAAGTCTGATCATATTTGCATTCACAGTCTGTTGCATACAGAAACTTGCAGAATATACACTGATGAGAGAATATACTTTGCAGCATCAACTTTAGAGAGCAGTAACAAATAACTTTTTATAATAAACCAAACGGAAACACGTTGCAGGCTTAAAGTACTGTTCCAACTTTACTTCTCATATAGTACAGATGATGTGAGAGATATAACATTTACCTTAGGACTTGTGTCCCTACCATACCTCTAACATAGCTGGATTTATACAGCTCTTTATATACACGTTTTAGTCATGCATAAACATATTTTTGAGGAAACACATTGTTCTGTATTCTATTTTAGAGAATTGCTTATCCTGTAGAAACAATACTAAGCTTCCTTGTTTAACAATGTCTTGTAAGAGACCAGCTTTTCTGACAGTGTGAATATCCTGTAACAGTGTCCTGATGTCCATGTAAAAAAACATATTTTTGAGAAAACACATTGTCAGAGATCAGCTTTTCTGACAGTGTGAACATCCTGTATTTTATTTGGATCTTTGTATAAAAAACATCTGTTCTTGTGCCATATCCTGTATTCCATGCAGAAAAACACATTGTCACAGTGTCATTGTCCATTCTTTAAAAGCAGATTTTGTAATTTTGCTCTTGCATACATCCTGTTTCTGAGTCTGTAAGGGAAATATGTCCATTCAGCAGATTCCTTTTCCAAGCCATGGTCATTTAGTATGACTGCTGATCACATATTACTAAACTCAGTTTCTGCATTTAAGCAAGCCTTTTCTTTCAGCATATTTACAACATAATTAATTTCAGACTAATATTAATAAAATCTAACAGTGCCAATATGTAGAAGTAGGAAGGTCCTTTACGATCAATCACATTAATTTCAATCTTGCCCACAAATTAAACTGTGACTCTAATTTTGTTGTGTACATGGCCAAATGCCAATCATGTATGGTGTTCTACACTGGTAAAACGGAACGCAGGCTCCATGATAGAGTTTATGAACACATATATGCTTTGGATAGAAATAAACTTGATAATGCACTGGCTAAACACTCCCATTCAACTGGTGGGCATAGATTTAAGTTTAAAGCTATTGATCAGATTCAAACTGATATTAGAGGTGGACATTAGAGACTGCTTCTTGAGGAATGTGAATTGATGTGGCAACTAAGGCTGAATGCCTTTTGCGACCCAGGCTTGAATGAAGCATGTAATATTTCTTGTCTTCTCAAGGTGAAGAGTTTGAACAGATGAAATTACTTTAATAACATCTGTCTAAGCTGTTAGTGGCAATTATCTATTACAATATTCAGTATTCTCATTTTTATTCTTATTTTTACTTTTATTTTTATTTTCTAACAAATTATCCGATTTTAGTTTAAATGAACGTTATAACTTTTATGTATTGACAAAGTTTTTTACTATTGTAACAGCATCAATTTGTTAAATTGATACATAGAATTTATTTATCTTTTAAAAAAACAACACTTTTTTGTGTTGTCACTTTAACCCTAGTGGTGATGTATACAACTTTTGTTGGTTGATTGGTTTACTATCATCATGTGATTTTTGAACAAAGTTTTTAAAAAAAGAGACTTGTAACTTGGATAGTATCTAAAGAAGTTACTGTATTTTTGGTGGCGAAAAGCGCTTCATTAAATAGTTATACATTTCATCAATTTGTTTGGGCTTGTGGTCAACTCGTTTGGATTTTTGGTTTCTTGTCTTTCATAAAATTACCTTACCCATCCCATGGTTAATAATTATATATTACTTGTAATGAGAACAACTGAGATAATACCATGGATAATTTGTGGTAATTTCATATCCCATGTGAAGAAGTTAAACAATTAAACAAATTTAACCTTAAGAAGGAAGGGATACTTCTGTCTTTAAAATATATTTCAAGCTTACTGTAAATCAAAGAAGAGTCAATCACATTTAGCCCATTTATTTTTTACTAGAAATCAAGGAGTTCAGGAGTTAGTTGATGCTTGTGAAGCTGAACTAAAAGATAGAAGGAAGACTGGAAACTCTTGTCAACTTGTCTAATATATCTAATAAAAGTCAGAACAGTGTGTGGAATCAGAAATGATTGAATAAGATGCAGATTGTTAAAGGATGGTAGATGGACAGTGAACAGAAGAATATGTGTACAGTGACAGTGAGGTTTTAAATATTCTGCCTCATAAAATTGTTGAGGGATGAAAATATGTAAATTAAATATTGTGAGTGAGTAAGAGACAAACTGATGTCCAACAAGTGGCAGAATATTTCAAATCAAAACAAAAATGCTGTCAACTGCATGTTATCCTAGAGGTCTCCTGATGATAAATGAGTTGGCAAAAACAACAACAAATGCAAGCAGTGGGGCTGGAAGCATGAGACTACAGATTGCAAAGCACATAACAGAATCTCTTGGCTTTGTGGGGGGGCACACCTGTTTGCAAGAGTCTGGAATATGAGTTGCAGTAAGATGTTAATATTTTGTTTGAAACTGCAGAGCAAATCGACATATTTATAGGCATAGCTAAGTTTTATAGAGCAAACACAGTACACAATGTAGTCAGTAATAAAGCCTTTGTCTGCAGCATTAATGATAATATGAGTTTAGAGAACACTGCAAGACTGCAAATGACAGCCACTGGTCAGAAAAGCTAATGATTTAAGATTTTTGTTGTTTGAGTTTATGCATCAAGCATTGAAGCTGGTTTATACAATTCTTAGAACATAAACCAAAGCTTTGGGACAAATTTGTGTGGTCTTTGAGTATCAATGCTTGAGAAGCAGCTGGCATGCTGAAAATAATTCATTCTGTACAGTTGCAGAGTGATTCATTAGCCAGTACAGATTTCAAAAGGAGCTAACATGATAATTCTGAAAGGCACAGAGTCAGAACATGTACTGTATTACAAAATGCCATTACAAAGACAATGCATATAGTACTCTACAAGTGCTGAATGTGTGTTGAAACGTATTGATACTGTTTTTCAGAAACACTGACATTTACGTCAGGGCTTGGATTGTTTGCAAGGTAAATATCACATTAAGATTCACCCTCTGGCACTATCCCTCTCAACCTGAAAACATCAAAAATCTGGACAAAAGCCCATGAAAAATAGGTACAAATTGGTATGCTGATTAACATAAAATTTGCACGCATAATTATGCAACCCCACCCACTCCAGTGGAATTGTGGGATACAAACGTTCAAAAGCAAACTGAAGAACAGATAACCAGAATATGGCCCAATGCTCCCCCATCCAGACTGTAGCCTTTCTTCACCTGCCATCTATTCTGCTATTAATACACTCAGTTTCTGCATTATTTGATGCTCTTTTCTTTTTACATTCTACACTTACTACCTCCCTCTTTCAACTTTCTGCAAATTGTACATATGTTGTGGTTTCTATCTCTTCTCGAAAGCCTAATTTGGATGTCAGCATCCATTAATTGATCATAGCAAACATATGCTTACTGTCCTGTGTTGCAATTTATATGATTCTGAATGGTTATATTTTTACAACATACTCCCCCAGATTTACTAGTTTTCCATTCAGGGCAAGCTTAGTCCTGCATGGAAGAGGCCATTTAGGAGCAGGATGGCAGCGCACCATGTATATTAATGAAGGCGAGCTGCCTGAGCTCCTAATCTTACACGGAGCTTGTAAGAGTGCAGGGGGCATGTCTGAGAGCAGAGCTTTCAGAATATACATGCCGCTACAATGAAGAACAGCAGAAAGGTCAAAGGAATGAGGGAGACCACTCATAGGTGTCTGCATATCCCCAGCAATATTCCCCCATGTGTACAACAGCAATAGTAAAACAAATCAAATAAACAAACCTATGTTTTTTATCATGAATCCGATTAAAGGTAACCGTAGGTGCGTGGGTGTGCCCATCGCTTAGCGATGGTTAATGCAGCTTAAATGGCTGAAGAGGATAACAAGGAAGATATATGCAAATGAAACAGTATAGCAATAGTGTAGTGGGCAGAGCATTTGCCTTACAAGCAGGCATTCCCAGTTCATGTCCCACTCCAACACATTCCATTTTCCATGGCAAATTACAGCATGACCAGTATTTTAGTTGCATAACCTACTAAATAACATATATTGTGAACTGGAGTACTGCATAAAATGCACATGTGAGGTGTCAGTGTCATAACGTTGCAAAGTCCACTGATAAGCACGTGTCCCATACAGTATATGTACAAAGGAATCATGTATACAAATGGAAGGTAAAATGTGTAATGAATAACAATGCCATACAGCCTGCAAATCACCCACCTTCCCAAGAACCATTAGATATTACTGTCTAAATCAATGCAATTGTAAGTGGGAGTAAGCACTAGTAAGCAAGTGAAAGCACCATTAAGCAGTAGTAAGCATATTTAAGCACTAGTAAGTGAGTTTAAGCCCATTTGCATGGGGGTAAGCAATGTGCACACAGGTTAAGCAATATTGAAGCTAACTCTCTGTAAGTATATTTAACCAGAGGTTAGCATTGCTTACCCTCATGCAAACTCACGCAAACCCGCTTACAACTGCTCAGAAGTGCCTTAATCACTCTGTACCCAACAGCCCTTTTTCTGCCCAACAAAAAATAAACAGCTTTGCAGGTCTTGAACCCAGGACCCTATAGTCACTGCAGTTAACCACCAAGCCATCACAGCAGTATAGAAGAATGAGGTATCATCAAAAAGTCCTCATTATAGTAAAATCAAACTGAACCTGTGAAAGGAATCAGTGTACAGTCATATGTTTTATAACACACTACATAACATAAATATGTGACATGGAGACAGCAGTAAGCCCAGATGTGAGGTGTAATTGTAATAGAGTGTTGAAGTCCCCAATAAAACACAAGGATCCCATACAGTGTATTTACACATAAATCATGGATACCAGGCATATATATAAGATGTAATGAAAAAGAAATCAATGCCAAAATGAAAATACAATGCAAAGCCTAATGTAAGTAATGCTAAGCATTGCACAGACCAGTTTAGGAGGTGTAAGCAATGTGTAGGCCAGCTAACTCAATGTTCCCAGTGATATACCCCTTTAAATAATGCCAACCTTAGGTAAGCAGGTTTGCCCATACCTAGCCTTTTCAAAGACAGCCAATCACGGAAAAGTGCAGTAAATCAGCCCTACCTAAACCCAACAGGTGGGAATACATCTCATAAATGGTTGCAGCTTCCCCTTGCAGGCACAATGGCAGAAAGGGGAGAAGGTGTGCGCTTCTGGGCACAGCACTGGTGCATCCAGGAGTCCAGAGTCATGGCAGGACTTCTTGTCAAAGACCATAAGCAGAGACTGGTGCAGGGCCAGTACCAGGGTTCCCAATATAAGGCGGAAGCCTGAGACCATCTCACCAGTGACCTCACCAGTGTCACTGGCATACCCCAAACTGGTGAGCAGGTCAGGCATCACTATGCTGACCTGAAGCAGCATAAGGGGGACCTCCTGGAGCAGTGGATCCAAGAGGCTAGAATGGCAGGGGCTGTCCCCGGTGTGTGCAAGTATCACTCCACTATGCATGTAATAATTGCCAACTCATGTATATCATGGATAGGTAGGGCTAAATATTCCTCTTATGTCCTCCACAGCTGCAAGTGAGTGGGCTGTGAACCAGGAGGCCCACAGAAGTCGCCTGGAGAGGTTGTGATATGAGGCAGGTCAGTAATAGTCTTGCATGTACTGTCATAGGAAATATATCTAAAAGTATTAGTAAATTAATTGCATGTATAAAACCTGTATTGTTTAAGGCAAGTACTACATACACTGGAGAATATGGCAGGAAGAGTCTTATATAGTTTGTACATAAATAAAAGCTTAATAGCCTGAAAATAAAGGTCTAACTGCTGGACTGCATGTGTATACTCTGGTATAATATATTAATGCAGTTTTGCAATCATGCAATAGTACTGTTGTAATACGCACTGTTACCCACGCTGTCCACCATAAATAGAATGTGTAGGAATGCCTATATATGACTGGTGTAATCCCCAGAGGCCATTTAGTACAACTGAGAGACACATAGACAGAAAACAATGAAAAGGCAGACAACAAAATCTGAATAGCACATGCAACTGAGATGTGAACTGTCTTATTTTTAACACACACAGCCATGGTTCGAATCCTGGCAGTGGTAGTAGTCTGCATACAGAATCATACCCCACAACTGTACAGATATGTCCAGAGTGTCCAGTAAAGTGGCCCATATCTGCTGCCTGTCAACCTGTCCCCCTGGGAAACCAGTGGGATGATCCTTGAAAACAAAACAGGAAACAAGAAATACAACTGATTGACACACATATATGAGAACAAAGCTAGCACACTAGTAACTCCCCAAAACCTTATGAGAGTAAGAAGCCATGTATGTCCCATTTACACCCCCATGTTGTCAAGCTGTGGCCAGTGTGTGTACAGTAACAGAGTGAGATGTATATGCATAATAGTAATGTGGAATCTGGTACTGTGTGTAGCAACATTCATGTAGTGCTAACAAACATTTCTCCCACAGTTCTGTCAGATACCAACACTGTGCCCAGAAATACAAGAATGATACCCTGTAATGGTACTGTTTACTTTGGTATTGTATGGCATTGTGGCTTATGCAGTTGCTCACTGTTGCCTACACTGTCCTAAAAAATATAACTGTCTAGGAAATCTTGTATAAGAGTGTTGTAATACAAGGTCAGAATGCAAAACCACAATTATAAGACAAAAAGCAGATAGGAGATATACAGCAATATCTAAATAGCACACACGACTCTGATGGACAGTGTTTAAGTTGTAGCAGACACAGCCATGGTCTGAATCCTGGGAGTGGAAGTAGGCTGCATACAGAATCATACCCCGCAACTGTACAGATAAGACCAGAATGTCCAGTATATGGGCCCATATCTGCTGCCTGTCACCTTATCCCCCTGGAAAGTCTATGGGACGATCCCAGATTTTTAGGCAGCAAAAGGGAATACAACTTATTGTCACACATCTATGAGAACAAACCTGTCACTCTAGCAACTCCCTAAACTGTTATGAGAGTAATAAGCCAAGTATGTCCTATCTACAACCCCATGATGTCAAGCTGTGACCAGAGTGTGTACAGTAACATAGTGAGATGTATGTGCATAATACTAATGTGTAGTCTGATACTTTATGTGGTAACATTCAGGTAGTGCTACCAAACATTGCTCCCAGAGGTACATCGGATACGAACACTGTGCCGAGAAATAAAAACCTTGATACACTGTACTAGTACTGTTTACTCTGGTATTGTATGGAATTGTGAGTGTTGCAGTTGCTCTGAATAATAAGGTATCACTAATCACTGTCACACACATTGTGCCACATAATATAACTGTGTAGGAATGCCTGTATAAGAGTGTGGTAAGTCACTAAAGGTTGAACAGGGCAATAGTCTAGATAGGTCCTGGTTCACCTGCATGTGGACAAGACATGGCCAGAGTCTGTGCAGAAAGAGATCGACAGCTATGTGCACAACATTAACCCAGAATCTGGGAGTATGTGTAGAAACAGTTAGTGTTAGCAAACATTTCCTCCACAGGTATACCAGGTAAGAGGTGTATACTACAGGTAAAACCAGTTCATGTATAAAGATGATGACAGCCATATCACTGTCCAAACTAAGGCTATAGGGTAGTGTAGCAATACTTGTAAGGTACTGATAACAGCACTGACTAGGAAAGTAATGTGGACTACAGGAATATACTAGTTGTTAATTGACATCTTTTTCCCCCTTACCATATCTCCAACAATAAACTATGTACCCACTTCAACTGGTATGTAATGACTTCACTGTTCTGATTATGACTTATTGGTTGATAATTATTTAAATCTGTTTCCATGCATGTGCTATATTGAAATATTCCAACATTGGTGGCATGGTGCCATCAATGTACCTGCATGGTGTTATCACCACTGTGGTCCCATATATGCATGTGTTCTACTTGTTATGCAACTGTTCCGTATCTGGTGTCTGGGTTAATGGGAATATCTATGCATGCTGTCATACCTAACCCTGGAATGTGTTGACTATTACTAACCCACATATGATGATAAAATTTAAACATCATAGCACGTTTGGAAAGGCCAGTCCTAATGGACAACCTGTTCCACCTCAGCTGGCCATGGCACCGGGAATCAGCACATCTGGGGCCCAAACCAGGACCTCCTTGTCCATTGGTTCTGCACCACCTTTGGGTGGAACTTCCTCAGGGGATGGGGCTCATCCCCCCTGAGAGTGGGTGCGGACAGGAACCCGTCGCCAGGTCTGGGTCGTGGTGTGCAGTAAGCTCTGCAGGGAGGATGGATATCTGCTACACCAGCACGAGGGCCGTGTGTCACAACTAGAGGGTCAGCCTGGCTGTGCGACTCAACCCCCAGCACAGCCACGTTTGTGGCTGTGAAGGTGCAGTGGTGACTGCCCATGGGTGGGGACCTCAGTCTTACTGTTTCCACTAGGGGGCTCATGGGCTTCCGATTTCCCATCAACCCTCCCCATCAAGGTGTCTACCCCCACATGTGTCATATACTGGCCCTGTATGCATCTTGTTTTTCTTGTCGGTTAACCTACCCAACCTACCTCCTCAAATATACCTACTATCCCTCCCCAACATCCCACTCTCACCTGAAAAAAAGGAGAATCTGTTCCCAAAAAAAAAATGTTGCCCCATACATAGCTGTCCATTTTGCACATGTGTCCACTGGACACATATAATCTGGTCTAATTGGCATCACAACATATTATTGTTGTCCTCACCCCTCTCTCAGGGGTTTCTGTGTCCAAATCTACCTCCAAATTCAGTGTACATGCACAGCTGTTGCTGTAGAAGAAATGGGCAGCTATGGACCTTCCATACAAACATCCTACATATCCCTAGCTATTTTCCCTACTGTCTTTCCCTATTTGTGCCCCTTTTTCACCACTTTCCTGTCAACTCTTTTTTCTTTTCTTTTAAAGAAATTAGCATGGGGGTAAGTGGGACTAAGCACTTTTAAGCAGCAGTAAGTGGGTTTAAGCCTGTGTGTGCACGGGTAAGCAATGCCTACATAGGTTAAGCAATTTAGAAGCTGAGTATAAGAAACTGTAACCAAAAGGTAGCATTGCTTACCACCGCGCAAACCCGTGCAAACTCACTTACAACTGGTTAAAAGTGCCTTAATCACTCTGTATCCAATGGCCCTTGTTCTGCCCAGGTTGGAAGGTTTAGAGACAAAGCAAGAGAGGCAAGATTACATTGGTTTGGACATGGAGGTGGCCTAATGGTTAAGGTGTTTGACTTACAAACCCAAGCTGCAGGGTTTGAGTCTCACAAGGGATAATTTGCTAGGCTTAAATGGCTCGCAAGGGCAGTTAGCCTAGTACTAACTAAGGTTTATGGATGTGGTGAGAGAGAACATGCAGGTGGTTGGTGTGACAGAGCAGGATGCAGAGGACAGGAAGAAATGGAAACAGATGATCTGCTGTGGTGACCCCTAATGGGAGCAGCCGAAAGAAGAAGATATACATATATATAGATATATATGTAACTGCATATACACATGCAGAGATATGTATAGGAAGATACATATGTAGAAGCTGCACACAGTATGGAACAGCCACTATGCCTACAGTTACCACCTTACCAACTGGACAATGTATGAGCCACCCATACAAATGACAATCATTACCTGCAACATATACCCACTGAGAGGTCAAAGGATATAACACCACACACAGGTTTGCATACATGGGAAAGCTTTATTTGTGTACTATTACAGTTGTAAATGCCATGTCCTATAGATGTTTAGACACTGACATCCATATAAACAGAGTAATGCAACTGTGAAATAGTTATACTAATACAGTAGTCTGGAAAGTTTGACATATGTTGCTGTCCAGGCCGAGGCCTTCAAGTAGTGCAATGGTAAAGACAGAATGGGACACAGGATACCAAACAATCAACAGTAAGTATAGCAGATGTATAGTTCCGCAGCATATAGCTACACTCTGTACACAATCCCTAGGGGGTAAACACCTCAGTTGACACAATGGGATGCAACTGTTACATAACAAGGCATAACTGACACTATCACAATCACACTGACAAACAAACAGTCTGTATGGCAGGAGGCAGTAGGCCTGCATTTACCTAAGGTGGATTGTATGGTAATGTACATCCAGATTCCTTAAGACAGCTTACCCCTGATACCCCCACATGTTGTAACAGCTTAGGTTATTTATGGTGCATCCCCCCCTAGACTCAATAAGACAGGGCCATATTCCACTGTTACATACACTGGCCTCTGGAGTGCATAAGGGCACACTTGTATTGTGTAGGTGAAGCACACACACATATGGCCCCAACCCCACAGTATCTGTGGGGGACACAACAGCAGTGGACTGATGGCAGGAATGGCAGCATGACATACTCACAGCCCACTACAGAACAACCCCTGACAGAATGTCATATGTGCAAAGCCTGGTATGTAGGTAGAGGACAGAGGCTGGAACACAGGCCCATATATGCAAAACTTTTGTCATACACTAAGCAAGTCACTGGTGTTATAGGATAGTCTGCAAAATACACTTAGTCAGGAATATGAAGTTAGAAACAAAAATGGATGTAGCCATGTACTGATAGCACTCAACCACACACTGCCAGTGATATATTTGGCACAAGACCTGTGTGGTGGACAGACAAAACATAATAGGCACACCTCTGGCCATCAAGAGGATAGGCCCACAGTTGAGAGCTACGCAGACAGACTGCATTCCAAGTTAAACTAGTATGTCCGCACAAACCCTGTAACACCAGTGCTATACAATGCATACAACTCTTCTCACACTGTAGTTCTGGAACTTCGTACAAATATGTAGCTGGCCTGAGTGTGCAGGTTCTCCTGTAAGAGGTACTGCTACCTGCTGTCTGTAACACTGATGCCCACACACAGGAAGGATGTCCATCATACAGGAAAAGTAAAGGGACCTCACCCACATGGTGTAGGGATTTATACTAGTTGGTTGCCATGAGAGTGGTAATTGCAAGTACAACACAGCATGCTGCATGCAGGTAGCAAGTGGAGGACCCTGATTGGTGCAGAGGCCATCACCTGATCATGTGCATCACCTACAAATTCAATGCTGCAATCTATGCAAAACAGCTCATTCCATTTACTGGAGAGAGACTGAGAGAGAGAGAGAGAGAGAGAGAGAGAGAGAGAGAGAGAGAATTTATAAGAAAAAAAAAAAGAAATACCAAACACTTTAGAAGAGTCTGCAGTCCAAGAACAGGTATGTGAAGTATATATGTATGCAACTGACCGTGGTACTTGGTCCATAATAATGAGATAGATAATGTGGAATGCTTTATATGTACCCTCAGCTGTTGTTGTAATGCTGTTCAGATGAACAACTGCTAAGGACAATAGAGTCCATCTCTGTGGGTAGTGGGCTATACCCTCTCAACCGTGCAGAGCAGCACTGACTGATAAGATGTAAGCCATCATAGTGTGTGTTGTGTAATGGGAAGTATGTATGTTACGCGGCCAATAGCTGGTGGTGGACATAATGCCATTATGATGGACACATGGGATCCACAGCCAACCCCTTACAGGATACTCAGGTTAATCTGTATTGTAGCATGCAGGAATGCCATTGGTGTGTAATAGGGTTAAATACAATCTGGCCCTACACATACCCCCCTAATGTCAGGCTTTGTCCATATGTGGCACCTGTCTGTGTTGTAGCAAGCTAGAATAGTGCAGCTGTGCAGGAAGGTGTTGTGAGATTGTGGACCTAATGTCTGAATGTACCCCACATATAGGTATGCATATGTATTATGCCAATAGTTTTTACTAAAGATATATATATATATATATATATATATATATATATATATATATATATATATATATCAATGCATTTCTAATGGATATACCTTCTTATAATAGTGAAGACATTAAAATTATGTGGAGGGCTACGCCCCTCACCCCCCCCAACCCCCCACACCTTCCTTTATTTAATATTCTCACTCCAGAGTTGCACTGCAGTGCGGCAGGGGCTATATTCCATTTTCGACCAAATGAACTTCGACCAAGTGAGCTTTCAGTCAAGTGAGCTTTCAATGAAGTGCAATGCCCAGTATCAATTTCGACTAAGTGTAATTTGACCAAATGTATGGAATCTGTATATATATTTATATATATATATATATATATATATATATATATATATATATATATATATACATATATACATGTATGTCCACAAATATACAGATACCTATGTGTAGACATATATATGAGCACATATATACATCACATATATCTACACATATATAGATATATACCTATATGCACGTCTACATATATACAAACACACACAAACATATATGCATGTAAATACATGTCCCCTATATTACTACCACAGTGCTGCATGCTATGTGCAAGGAAACAGCACACATAGCAATACACACAGATATCTACAGCTATCAGTGTGTGCAACATGGATGGGTATGTTACATGTGAACCCCTTGTTGGGTCCACATTGCCCTTGTCTGTAAAGTATGGAATGGGAATATGGGGAAGTATGGCAGGTATAGTTGTGGAGGTGGTCAGGGTTGGTAGATATAGTGGACAGTCTACAAGGGTGGTATGTGACACATGTGGTTGGTAAACACCCTAGATGGTGTGTTTGGTCTGTGATGTGGATGCCCCATTGGGCCCCAATATGGACCCAATGGGAACAAGCATCCCACCCACTGCTACTTACAACAGCAGTCCACGTCCTGAAGGTGCCTGGTCTTGAGGCTGAGCAGGAGGAGCATGTCTGCCGTGTGAATGTATAGTGGGTGCCTCAGAGTGATGTAACACATCCCACATGTGTCTGTGGAGCCCGTTATGGAAAAGACTTGGACCTGCCCTCACGGGATAGGAACATGTCTGTATGTGCCCCCTGGGAGTTGAGAACATCCCCGGGGTTGGTTCCACCTGATGGTATTGCTGGACCAGTACATGAGGAGGCCCCAGGGTGTGACACACATGTGATGTGACTGGGTAACATGGACAGATGGATTTGGAGAGGTGGTTCTGCTGGGCAATAGTACATATACATGCTGTTGTGTCACTGATATAGGACATATGTTGATAGTAATAGTATGCACAATCCCAGATAATGTCCAACAGCATTCATAGATATCCCCAATAACACAGAATGTCAGATGTGCAGCAATCACAAAGCAGCCATACCACAGGCATATATGGAGTCATAGTGGCCCTGACAATGGCACGCAGATAAATAGTCTATAACAGACCAGCAATGATAGTGTCCACACAGGGAACATGGCTACAAACACATAGCACAAAGTGTGGTACAATACAATATCTGTCCCACTGGTAGGAAAGCTGTAGCCATATCTAATGAGTTGTGTGTACAATTTTTTGTCGCTGATATGGTGTGGGGGGGTGACAGAGATGTGTGGTAATCTTGCTGTATGAGTTGCTCAGACCTGTTTCCATCTTTATGTCTTTCAGGCAAGATGTCCCATGCATGGCTACCATCTTATTCAGCTGTTGAAAATGAAGTAGTGCTAACCTATTTAATTTCTGTCCTGTTTGGCCAGGCCACCCATGACACAACCACCCTGTGGAATGACCTAGTCTATAGGGTCAATAATATTGGACTGCACAACTGCAGTTATTAGCAGGTTTGGCATCATTGTTCTGACCTGCTTTGCAATGCCTGTAAGCATGCTGCTGCAGTCCGGGGGGATCACCTCGCCACAGGGGGGGGCCATGCCATCCATCCCCCCTGACATGTGTGGAGGAGCTCCTGGCCAGCCTCATAGCACCTGCCTGTCCAGACACACACCAACCGCCAGACACCTTTGTGCAGGTGGGTGCAACCCACACACCGGCCGAGGAGTGTGCAGGGAAGGCCACAGGGCACATCCGTAGACCACTGTTGCAGATACATCTGCATTGGTGCAGGTAGATCATGCATATCTGACATGTCATAGATATATTTTGTTCTGCACAGTAGTGATAAACAGATATCCATATGTGGTAGTATTGTGGAAATGTACTGTTGTTGATGTATTGTAATACTGCACCCACCCTGTAGCCCTGACACATTTGTGACCACTGACTATGCATCTCTCATCCTCTTATTCAGGTCCCTCTGGGAAACCACCAAGGCAGCAGCCTATAGTTGGTGTGTATGGTTTATATAGCTGCTTGCCAATACACCGGGCATGTAATGACTATGGTATATGCCATGCACACATCTAACACACATACCCAGAATGCATGCAGTACATGTGCACATATTGTTGCTGTGAAATGCATGGCATCACAAGGGAGACCATTATGGGGTTTTGGAAGGGTATGTCAGACACCTGCATGATAACTAACATCCTGTCATTGTGGAATGTGTCCACAGGGAGTAACATAATGGTGGGAGACATGGCCTACAGTAGGGACATGTTTGGAACAACACCCATATACAGTGCAACACCAGTGTACATGCCTGTAGGACAATGGCAACTGCTGCAGAGATGCACTATGGCTTAAGGCATTACAGTGGTCCACATTATCAGTTGGGAGTAGGCTGTAACATGTGGTGGTCAGTGTATGGGACACTGCAAAGTGACACACATGTATTGGGCTTACTCGTCATGCATCTGCAAAAAGGCTGAAGGAGGGGGGAGGGGTGCCAGCATGATGGTAAGAATGGCTGTATCTGCACATAGTCAGGATCAGGACCTGTCGCAGCTGTAACCCTACCCCCACAGCAATAGTGACAGCAGAGTGTGAACACCAAGGGATGTGCACGTGAGTAGACCTTGCAAGCATGCAGAATAAGGGGACATCCCCACAAGAGGAGAAAACATACTTGATCTCATCATCACGAACATGGGAGCACAATGTTCAACACCAGAAGTATACCCCTCACTGGTGAGATCAGATCACAAACTAATCTCGCTGGAGGTCCTCATCCCACCCCCACCTGAAATAAAAAAGACCACAGTAAAGAACTTCTCGAAAGCCGACTTCACACTTCTAAAGACTAGTGTGGTCTCCTTTAAGGCCCCCGAGCCGGCGGAAAACAGTACTCAAGCCGCTGAATCACTTACAAATGCCTTCTACCAGCACCTGCAGGACTGCATGGATAAGGCAATCCCAAGCAAAACAAAGACTCTTTGTACCAAAGGCAAGCGTCCAGTCTGGTGGACCCCAGCCATAAACAAACTCTACAACAAAAGGAGGAAGCTACTACAAGATAGAGCAAAATCCTTAAAAGGTAAGACACCCTTGATCACTATAAGTAAAAAACTAAGAGCTCTCATAAAATCATCCAAAGCAAATTTTGAGAGAAAATAGCTAAAGACTCAAAAAGACAATCATAAGGCCTTCTTTAGCTATGTTAGAAACCTGGGAGGAAACTCCCAGATATGCTCAGAACTAGTTCAAAATGATGTGAAGATTACTGATCCTACAGACATTGCCAACATACTGGCTGACAGGTTCAGTGCAAACTTCCCTCCCTCCACAGAGGAGAGATATCTATACCAGCGATTGCAGCCCACAAACATCTCCAACGCCAAAGTGAGAACTGCTCTCTCCAAAGCAAAAAACACAGCATCCATGGGACCTGATGGTGTCCCCGGCTGTGTGCTCCACGAACTCAACGAGGAATTAAACCCACAGCTAGGACAGCTGTTTAATCATAGTCTTACCTCTGGATGCATCCAGGAGTGGCACTGCAACTGTGGTCCCACTTCACAAGGCGGTGCCTCCACCGACCCAGGAAATTACCGCCCATTAGCTTGACAAGCCTTATCTGCAAAGCCATGAAGAGGATCATAATGGACCTCATAAATAAAGACATAGGGAATTTGCAGACTTTGGATCCATCCCAGTTTGTCTTTGTCAAAGGCAGATCATGCCTTCTAAACTTGGTTGACTTTTGAAACAGTCACCAAAGCCATTGATGAGGAAAGGCAGTCCATACAGCCTACCTCGATCTGGCGAAGGCCTTCGATACAATACCCCACTCGGGTATCATTGAAAAACTCATCAGCTTAAATGTTAACCCATACATCACAAGATGGGTTGCAAACTGGCTGAGTGACAGAACCCACAGGGTCAGAGTTGCTGGCGCCATGTCAGACTCAAAGCCTGTCACAAGTGGTGTACCACAGGGCTCAGTCCTGGGCCCACTCTTGTTTGGCATCTACTTTTCCGAAGTACAAGCAAACACAGGAGGGTTATGGCTGACAAAGTTTGCAGATGACTGCAAACTGGGCACCATAGTAGAAAACATATCTGACACAGATATCCTTCAGAAGGGTCTCACAGAAACGGATAACTGGTGCCAGAGCCATGGCCTAAAGTTAAATGCCAAAAAATGCATAGTCATACCCTTCGGGAAAACAAGGTTACCCCTAGCTACCAAATAGGTGGCAATCCACTGAGCACAGAAGAAGTTATCAGGGACCTGGGGACCCAGGTTGATAGTAGTCTGTCATTCGACACCCATGTAGCTAAAGTAGTTAGGAAGACCTTCTACATTGCCCACCTTATCATGAAGGGATTCTCATCTAGATCAAGGGAGGTCATAGTCTCCCTATACTCATCACTCATCAGACCAGTGATTGAGTACAATGCCCCATTCGGAATGTATCTGACCCGACACTTGCAGCAGCTGGAGAGGCCACAAAAGTTCCTCACCAAAAGGATAAAGGGTCTCAAACATCTGTCCTATGCTGCCCGACTGAAAGAACTCCAGCTCTATTCAGTTGCTTACCGCTTGCTCAGAGGTGACCTTTGCCTAACATACAAGGCCATGTCAAACCCAGATTTGATGAATATGCTGCACCTCAAAAAATCTAGATCCGTCAGATCCACAAGGGCGGGAGACTTAAACCTCGACACGGCTATTAATAGGACGTGCTGGAGGGATAGATTCATCACCCAAAGACTCCCTATGCTGTGGAATAAAATCCCGGTATATGTGAGGCAGAGCACCTCGCTGGCCTTGTTCAAGAGAAATCTTGACCAATGGATGGGAGATCGCAGATATACCCCAGGGATTACCTCAGTGTCACTGCTCGACAGAGGCACAGCAAAATAATGGGTATAGTTCCCCATACTAAAGGGGTGGCGTAAGCCACAAAACTATGGGCTAGGCTTGTAAATGCCCTCGGGCAGATAGCCTAGTATGAACCTATGAACCTATGAACCTATGTGTAGAGCAGACTGAACATACACTGGCAAATGTGGATGGCCCACTCTGGTATTCCCCTGCCAAGAGTAGTGATTGCTGTAGTACACACAAGAGGTGCAACAAACCATCATGATAAGGGTCTGCACACATATGCCCACATGGTGTGTATGCATCGCCGTCAGCATCCGCACACCTAACACATTCTGTAGACACTGCATGTGAAAGTACAGGACATATGTCACATATCGGGCTCATGTACTGCTAAGATATGCAGTGATGTGGTCCCATGGTAGATCAAGGATGGGTGCATCTTATCAATAAAGGTGTGTACACCCCCCATAGCCATGGTATGCTCTAATGGTTGTCAGTGAAAGAGTACTGGAGTGGTCATACATGGTTTGCTGATGTTGAGAGCTGTGCATCAGACATCAGGCATTCATAAATGACATCTGTCCACATATCATACCAGCTATGTGTTGCTGGAAAGCATAGGGGCTGTGAGCATTAAAGCTGACATAACTGACACAGTAGTACACATTCAGCAATGGGTTGTACACCCGTGAGGTGTGATGCACAGTACATGGCAGGCTGCAGAACAGGTGCGCACAAATACCGTGTTCATGGGCACAGTGGTATCCAGGGGAAGGGGCTTCACACACATGACACAGCACATACATCACACACATGTATACTGTTGCCAGCATGGATTGACTATAGCGGCACTGCATGCTGTTGGGTACCATATGTTATGCATGTTGACAGAGGGGTAATAGGAGGACTGCGTGTACAATCATTGTGCAACCTCACATGTAACATGTATGTGTGTGTGTGTGTGTGTGTGTGTGTGTGTGTGTGTGTGTGTGTATATGTGTGTGTGTGTGTGTGTGTGTGTGTGTGTGTGTGTGTGTGTGTGTGTGTGTGTGTGTGTGTGTGTGTGTGTGTGTGTGTGTGTGTGTGTGCATCCTGGTGGGTAGTTAGTTTTTCTGTGGGATCACTCAGGTGAAGTGGAAGGAGATTGATGCATGAAGGATGCTTGTGTGCATGGATGTGTGTTTGTGTGGCTGGCCATGTATGCACATGTGTAATTGTGGGGTGTTCATACAGCAATACCTTCCGCTGGGATCATGCAGTACATGTACATGGACTGCCACATTACACACCAGGAATACTTGTCATGTGTGTAATCACAGGACAGCTGATATTATAATATGGTCTTTAGCATGGAACAGGCATCAAGAGGGAAGGTAGACACCAGGTACACCCTTAATATCGCATTCAGCAGAGATGTCACCTACAACCCACATATGCAGCACTACAGATGCATTGGGGAAGTACTAGTCAACACCAGGGAGTGTATCCAAATATTACAGTTGTCACATGATAGGCTGAATGATCAGCATATCTGGCATGTACTGAGCATTACATACACATGACACACCAGTGTGTGATACTATGGATAGAACATAGTAACCCACACATATAGGGCCCATGCTCATGATGTCCGGACATACAGAGGGTGCATACCGAATGACAGCAGTGAGGCCATGTAAAGCCACTACACACAGGTCAGGCAGGTAATGTAGTAACAGGTCTTGTGTTTTGACTGCTTGTGTAGGCATTTAGAGGACTGATATATTAAGGAGTGGTATCAATGTGTGTATGTTGACAAGTGTGATGCAGGATGGTGTACCATATGGACATATACCTGGGACTGTCTGTAAAGACATGGACAGGTAGGTATTACAGAGGTGTGTGTGTGTGTGTGCGTGTGTGCCTGTGTGCATGTGTGTGTGTGTGTGTGTGTGTGTGTGTGTGTGTGTGTGTGTGTGTGTGTGTGTGTGTGTGTGTGTGTGTGTGTGTGTGTGTGTGTGTGTGTGTGTGTGTACTGTTAGGCAATGCTGTACAGGTTTAAAGTGCATTTATTGTTTTACCCCACAGGTGGTAAGGTGGGTCAGGGTCCCTCCTGCATGCAATCTGATGTTGGTATCCATACAGATACCAAAGATGATGATAGTACTGTTGAGGCATAGGTGGGGTTGTCAGGGGAAGACACTGCCCCAACATTTGACATCCCCCTTTTAGCCACCCCAACCTCGCACACAGTTTCAGTGTCTATACATAAACCATCACCAGTGGCCATTGTGAAGGGACAACTGGCATTTGGTGGCAGTGCACAGGAAAGTGTGGTAACCATGCCTACTGTGTCCAGTCACAGCAGGCATAGCTGGATGTCCGGCAGGGCACCACATAGGCGGATGTCCCAGGATGCTTGTGGTAGGGCCGCTGGGCATCATGCTCCTGGCAGAGGCGACATAGCCGGTACCAGCCGATACATGTTTCAGGCTGTCATGGTGGTGCAGGCACATATGGAACGTTACAACAGACATTGCCTGAGGCTGCAGAGGGCTGCTCTCACATCTGCAAGTGACAATGCCTGTGAACTGGCTAGTGCCATCCGTGTGTTAACTGAGTTCATGAAGAGATGGTCTGGTGAGATGATGGCCCTGATCGACTGTGGCCTGTCCATGCTTGAACGTGTGGTGGGAGTGCCACATGGATGTAGGCCAGCAATGCCAACAGCTGGCAGTCAATGTGGACATGCTAGGACACCAAGGGGCTCCCGAAGTGACAGTACCAGCCCCAGCAGTGTGTGGGGGGGCTGTCCACACCACACCACAGCAGGCCACGTGCATGTGGTCCTGGCCAGTCCTAAGAAGGACCTGGTACCAGCGGACATTTGTCATCATCAGTTGAGAGTAGCACATCGAGGCCTGTGCCTGGACATGTCCATGGAACTCCAGACGAGCATAGTTCACGTGTCTGTGGGTGGAGGCAGTGAACTGCACACCCTGCCAGGTATGGTCTGTAGCTGTCCATAAACACCTGTGTAGGGCAGCCACATGGCAGAACTGTGTGCATGCATACCCACACACTATAAAAATACACCTAGGACAATCCCATACCTACACACACCACAGCACCACACTCAGCTCATCACAGTACACCTCTCACCCACACACATGGTGTCAAATGTATGACCCACCATCGACCTCTATCAAATCAACATCAAGCCCTGTGCATATGATGATACCTGTGCCACATCCCTGTCATCCATACCATCAATGCAGGGACAGGCTAATATGATTCTGATGCACACAGTGACTGTACTACAGTGTGCCACAGTACTGAAGTGTAATATGTTGTAAGGAGTAAAATGTAATGCATTTTTGGCAGGTACTGTAGCCATCTAGCAATGATGCATTATAGTTGATAGTAACACTGGTTGGTTGTGTTCTCTATAATTTTATCCATGTGTGTTGTAGGTGTACATGTATTAGGATGGTCTGCAGTCATATTCCACACCAGGGTATGGCACTGTGGTGACACCATGGCTGTGACATAACTGGGTTACAGTTGAACACATGTCACAGGTTACTAAAACAGTTATTGCCTGTGCTACATGGACAGGTTACCCGCTGAGGCATGGATACCCTGCAACCTGATGTAGACCCATCCACATACACACACACTGTTACTTGGCAACCCTGGTACTAGATCCCTACCTAACTATGTAGGGATACTGAAGTGTGAGGCTTACATTGCACACACCACACAGAGTTTATGGTGAGGTGTGTCCCAGGTTACATGTTACATGCAGAACATCCCCAGACATGTACAGTATGCTAATGCGGGATGTAATGGGTGTATGTGGACAATACATAGTGTGACATACCTTCATATACACATTAACAGACACATAACAGGCAGACACACATCCAAGATACCAGGGCCTATTGCTGCTAACTAACATGACCATGTGTCCAATCTGTTACAGGTAGGCTACACACAGCACATGCATAACTGGCTTGGATTGTGGTATCAGTTACCTGTATGGTTGATGGTGGCAGTGGTAATCATAATGTGGTACATGGGACATATGCTGGGCGTACCTTGGCGTAATGACAGTGTACACAGCACCCGCATACCCCAGTGGATATTGTACTCCCTGAAACCCACGATGACACTCTGCCATACCCACAATCACACATTGGCTGTGACTGCTATACAACCCATACTATACTTCAACAGTGGTACTACAGGGATATGCATTTCATGCACATGTCACACATGTAGTAGGGTGTTGCATTGTCATGCCTCACATATTGGTAGCAACAACACTATCTGTACTACTGTGTGGCAATGGATATTGTAATAGGAGTATGTGGCCTTGGAATGCTGTACCCTACAGATATACAAACATGCACAACTACACACACATGCCAGAACACAATGGGTATCCCATGCCTATCGCTCCATTTGTAAAACACTGTTGTGCTGGTACTGCAAGGCTCATGTAGCCAGTATGGGGAGGAGCTTAACAGGGTACATGTAATGTCCCATACAGCAGCAGCCACAACTAACTATGGCAATGGGTGTTGCGTTGGTTGTAAAGGCCCTCATAGAATTCCCAAGTACAGGTGTGCTAACACACAGACACTGCTATACTCAGTCATGCACACATACACATGTGTCAGTACAGGGTTGCATCGCTGTAGGTGGTCATAGCTGTGTACCAAGCTATTGTCCAAGGTGAGATGGGTTGTGTAGGGGTTGTGTGTACAGTGGTATCCTGCCACCTGCCAGGTGGCAGCAAGCAATCTATCGATAGACACTACTGTGGTGACCCTCAGGGTGAGAATGACATGCAGCAGCCAATCCTCCAGGTGCATCCTGCACATGGCCGCTGAGGTGATCAAGTTGACATGTATGCAACATGCATTACAACACATGGTTAGTGTCTGTACCCAAGCATGTTCTGGTGACTGTGGTTGTGTGATGGAGATACACATGGCATGTGGCGTGTACAGGGTGACATCTCCTATATGTGCCAGTTCTTACACAGCTGGGCAGTAATGTCAGTGTCAATCAAGCTTACTTTGCCTGTACATATCCCAGCTGGATACCTGCCATCTGCACATCTGTACAGGGACTGACAGTCATCAGCTTGGCAAGTAGCTATGCAGTAGTTACTTGCCAAGCTGATGACTGCATAGCTACTTGCCAAGCTGATGACTGTCAGCTTGGCAAGTAGCTATGCAGTAGGATGAGTGGTGTTGACAGATAGATGTTTGATAACAATATGTATGCCATAACTACATATCAGAAGCCCTCACTAACATGTGCTGTACAGACGGTAGTCTACAGTTACATTCCACATGATGGATCATTGCCCAGTAAGGGGTATATACTTTGACACACCAGAGATACAACAGGGAGGCCTCAGTATCCAGCTATGCCTGCAGGTGTGCCTTTTGTCAGTACTACATTTAGCACTCTGCTCCTGCCTGGGTAAGCAGTCAACAGTAATATTGCCATGATATACATGCCAGTGTAACAGCACATAGCCTGGGCTGCTACCACTGTATGTAACACATTCAAATGGATAACAGTGCTGTACAAGCTTCATA
The DNA here is from genome assembly GCF_019279795.1 of Protopterus annectens. Classification (NCBI taxonomy): domain Eukaryota; kingdom Metazoa; phylum Chordata; order Ceratodontiformes; family Protopteridae; genus Protopterus; species Protopterus annectens. The sequence continues at coordinate 1,133,133,711 of NC_056725.1, read as the reverse complement.
TACATCTGTGTCCCACACATGACACTCACACCCCTTGCTACTGTAATGACAGCACATATGCGCATTTATTGTACATGGCATTACATGCACTTATTACAGATGTCATTACCCTGCTAAGTTATCAGACTGGGTGGTGTGACCTGATTACCAGGGCTAAGCCATGCTGAGTAAGTATCAACATTACTGCAATATAACAGCTGAGCTGATTTGCGCACTGGTAAGCAAAGTCTACACTGTGTAAGTGCTCATACATTTACACATAGCTTAGCACCGCTTAGCTTCAAACAAGCCCGCTTAAAGCTGCTCAAAACTGCCTTAACCACTCTGTATCTGACAGCCCTTATTCTGCCCAACAACAAAATGAACAGCCCTTGCAGGTCATGAACCCAGGACCCATTACACTAAAGTCACAACACTTAACCACTACCACATGACCACTGTGAAGACAGCTGTTGTTTTACCAATATAGCTGTCAGTACACATATTGAGTAGTATTAAACAATTGCCTTTACTTCCTACATTGTGTAGTCCTTGTTATTAATATGACTGTTGCATCGCATATGTTGTTTTGTCATAATGTACACATAGCAGCCACATACGGTGAGATACATCTGGAAGGGTATACAAAACTGTGAGGTTTTCACATGACAGGAATATGGTTATATACATATAGTAGGTCTATATATGTCTACATATATATAAACATGTATACACATCTGTATAGTGCAACATATATGTGGCCATACATCTCTTCGTATGTAAATATATATATATATATATATATATATCTATATATATATATATATATATATATATAAATGTATATATATATATATATATATATATATATATATATATATATATATATATATATATATATATATATTTATATATATTATATATATATATATATATACACACATATATGTATATATAGCTATAAAAGGAGGAAGCTACTACAAGATAGAGCAAAATCCTTAAAAGGTAAGACACCCTTGATCACTATAAGTAAAAAACTAAGAGCTCTCATAAAATCATCCAAAGCAAATTTTGAGAGAAAAATAGCTAAAGACTCAAAAGACAATCATAAGGCCTTCTTTAGCTATGTTAGAAACCTGGGAGGAACCTCCCAGATATGCTCAGAACTAGTTCAAAATGATGTGAAGATTACTGATCCTACAGACATTGCCAACATACTGGCTGACAGGTTCAGTGCAAACTTCTCCCCTCCCCAAAGGAGAGATATCTATACCAGCGATTGCAGCCCCCAAACATCTCCAACGCCCAAGTGAGAACTGCTCTCTCCAAAGCAAAAACACAGCATCCATGGGACCTGATGGTGTCCCCGGCTGTGTGCTCCTCGAACTCAACGAGGAATTAAACCCACAGCTAGGACAGCTGTTTAATCATAGTCTTACCTCTGGATACGTACCAGGAGTGGCGCACTGCAACTGTGGTCCCACTTCACAAAGGCGGTGCCTCCACCGACCCTGGAAATTACCGCCCATTAGCTTGACAAGCCTTATCTGCAAAGCCATGGAGAGGATCATAATGGACCTCATAAATAAAGACATAGGGAATTTGCAGACTTTGGATCCATCCCAGTTTGGCTTTGTCAAAGGCAGATCATGCCTTCTAAACTTGGTTGACTTTTGAAACAGTCACCAAAGCCATTGATGAGGAAAGGCAGTCCATACAGCCTACCTCGATCTGGCGAAGGCCTTGATACAATACCCCACTCGGGTATCATTGAAAAACTCATCAGCTTAAATGTTAACCCATACATCACAAGATGGGTTGCAAACTGGCTGAGTGACAGAACCCACAGGGTCAGAGTTGCTGGCGCCATGTCAGACTCAAAGCCTGTCACAAGTGGTGTACCACAGGGCTCAGTCCTGGGCCACTCTTGTTTGGCATCTACTTTTCAAGTACAAGCAAACACAGGAGGGTTATGGCTGACAAAGTTTGCAGATGACTGCAAACTGGGCCATAGTAGAAAACACATCTGACACAGATATCCTTCAGAAGGGTCTCACAGAAACGGATAACTGGTGCCAGAGCCATGGCCTAAAGTTAAATGCCAAAAATGCATAGTCATACCCTTCGGGAAAAACAAGGTTACCCTAGCTACCAAATAGGTGGCAATCCACTGAGCACAGAAGAAGTTATCAGGGACCTGGGGACCCAGGTTGATAGTAGTCTGTCATTCGACACCCATGTAGCTAAAGTAGTTAGGAAGACCTTCTACATTGCCCACCTTATCATGAAGGGATTCTCATCTAGATCAAGGGAGGTCATAGTCTCCCTATACTCATCACTCATCAGACCAATGATTGAGTACAATGCCCCATTCGAATGTATCTGACCCGACACTTGCAGCAGCTGGAGAGGCCACAAAGTTCCTCACCAAAAGGATAAAGGGTCTCAAACATCTGTCCTATGCTGCCCGACTGAAAGAACTCCAGCTCTATTCAGTAAACACGCTTGCTCAGAGGTGACCTTTGCCTAACATACAAGGCCATGTCAAACCCAGATTTGATGAATATGCTTCACCTCAAAAATCTAGATCCGTCAGAGCCACAAGGGCGGAGACTTAAACCTCGACACGGCTATTAATAGGACGCTGGAGGGATAGATTCATCACCCAAAGACTCCCTATGCTGTGGAATAAAATCCCGGTATATGTGAGGCAGAGCACCTCGCTGGCCTTGTTCAAGAGAAATCTTGACCAATGGATGGGAGATCGCAGATATACCCCAGGGATTACCTCAGTGTCACTGCTCAACAGAGGCACAGCAAAATAATGGGTATAGTTCCCCATACTAAAGGGGTGGCGTAAGCCACAAAACTATGGGCTAGGCTTGTAAATGCCCTCGGGCAGATAGCCTAGTATGAACCTATGAACCTATGAACCTATATGTATGCACATCCTATGTTTACAGATATGCCTATTTATGTGGGTATGTATGTAGATATCTATAACTATATGTGCATATATATCTAGTCTGATATACCTATTACTGTCGATATATATGTTGATATTCATACATATATGTGCATGTGCGCCTCTATCTGTATATGTGTAGAAATGTATTGCTCTGTATATGTATATATCTGAGGGTTTTTATATATATATATATATATATATGTGTGTGTGTGTGTGTACATATACAAATCCATCTATGTATGTCGATATGCATATGTGTATATATCTATATAGATATATGGATAATTATATATACATATATGTTCACCATATATCCTGAACATGGAGTGGAGCTCTACCTCAGCCCCAATAGTCCCAACGTCTTAGTGCAAGGGGATGTCAGGTATGTACCGCAGGTATATTTGTAGACTATTGTTACTGTAATAGGGATTATCTTCACAGACATGGTGTGTGTGGGAGGTCACATCTGCTTTTAACATGTGCACCACTGGCTACTGACAGACATCCTAAGGACATCATAGTACAGTACCACTGCTAGCACAGTAATGCTCCTGTGGACTACAGCAGAGATATGGCGAATATATGTGGACAGTCTAACACACTCTGGTCAGTGCGGTGGTATACATAGAACCCCTTAGTGCAGGACATGTGGACCAAGCCTGACAGTGTGGATGTTAACAGCCATGTAAATGGGTATATCACGTAAATGCTGGTATACATTTGCCCCATAGGTTATGCATTTATACACCCCTGTCTGTCCTGGCACATAATAACCACTGGTACAGAGGTGCCATGTCCACATAATACAATTCATCACTAGTTAGATTGCCACAACACAGTACTGTGCATGTATCACATGCACCACAGGGGTTATACAGAGGTTGTATGGGCAAAGGGTATGTGGAGGTGTCTGACATCAGACAGCATGCTTCAGTATGCCAGTGGGGGTTGTTGTGAGTGTGAATGTGGTCATAGGCATAATAAACCACACACACAGACACAGGGTGCCAGTACTGACATGCATGGGTGCATTGCTTCACAGGTGTGTAGTAGTCAACTGTGCCAGATGGCAATACAAGGCTAGGTGATGGGTATACCTTGGCATCAGGCCACATGACAATGGTCTGCAGTGTGGCTTAGGGGTGTAGTGTCTGGATTTGCCCACACAGGTGGGTACTGCATTCACCATCCAGTCACCTGGGTAACTATTGTGTGTGGCCATTACTGTGCATTGCTTGTCATGTATGCATTCCTTAGTCCATGACATGGACAGTGTCTGGGATGTGCACATGTCCCACATGCATGTATAGTGACATGTGGAACTGTACCTGGGTGTCTGGTCCATGTTGTGTACACAGATTGCTATCATCAGATGTGCCAGTCTTGGCCTCATGTGGCGGGAACTGTTAATGGACAGCAGGTTGACCCTGCACCTACATTGACAGCATGATACAGGTATTCCCTGGTGTCAGTGGCATCTGTCCATACAGGGCATGTGTTTCAGGCATGGTATGTCCTTTGTGGGTCACAATTGATGACACCACAGGTGTTGCAGGTGTCCAGTGGAGAACAATTGGAAGGTGCACTGTCTGTGTGTACATGCCTATTAGACTGACGGACCGAGTGCCATACCCTCTGTAGCCCACTGCAATCACACCATGGTTACTATCAGTGGGCAATATGCAGGGTACTACCATCATAGTGGTTGTTGCCTAGGCAAGTGTGTGTATGTATGAGACATTGGTTGAGAGTGTTCTCTGGGTAATACAAGGGTTGCTAACTTTGCTCACCTGGCCTTGATGTCACATGGAGGGATATGGATTTGCAACCCAGCCTCTTGACTATTTCACATCTGTTATCCCTGTATGGTGGACATTGTGACATATACTAGGACCACCATTTAAGAAATTTGAAAAACTCGCTCCGCAATGAGTCCAGTTGGTACACTCTCTCAGCCTCCTCCACACAGGATATGAATGACAATCACAGACACACACACACACACACACACACACACGCACACACACACACACACACACACACACACACACACACACACACACACACACACACACACCTGGCATTTCTGGGATTAGAACTCCTACCTACCTAGCTTATTACACTACAGCACTACACAGTTATAGGATGCACCACAGAGATTATTGGAATATCCTTTCCCAAAGGTGTAATTCACAGTGAATGACATCAGCAGGATTGCCAAAGAAGGGCATTTGAATTGTAGTGAGTGTGACTAGCCTAAAAGGCATTGCTTCCTACACAGCCATAGTAACACATACACAAAAATCCACACCTGCCATGTGTGGGAATAGAACCTCTACCAGAGTTCTGTATCCCACTACAGTATTACACTGTTATAGGAACCACCACGGGGATTATGGAGTATTTGTTCCCCAGTGGTGTATTTCACAATGAATGACATCAGCAGGCTTGCCAGTGTAGGACAATTGATTTGTAGTGAGCGTGAGTAGCCTAAAAAGGCATTGCTCTCTACACACACAAAAAATACACACACATAGTTGCCATGTCTGGGATTAGAATTCCTACCTAACTAGTTTATCACACTACAGAAGTAACGGTGAAGAAAAATCAGAATTACTCAGCTATGGGATGTGCCATGGAGATTACTGGGCTGCAGCCTTCCGAAAGGTGTATTTCACAGTGAATAACATCAGCAGCCTTGCCAAAGTAGGGCATTTGAATTGTAGTGAGTGTGACTAGACTAAAAAGCATTGCTCTCTAAACAGACACACACACACACACACACATACACACACACACACACACACACACACACACACACACACACACACACACACACACACACACACACACACACACACATTTGCCATGACTGGGATTAAAACTCCTACCTAACTAGTTTTTCACACTACAGCAGTACATAGTTATAGGATGCGTCACTGAGATTATTAGGCTATAACTTTCCCAAAGGTGTATTTCAAAGTGGATGACCTCATCAGGCTTGTCATAGTAGGGCTATGGGGAGGACAGTGTGTGTGCATGGGCCATAACCTATTCATCTAGAGGTTGACGCACCACATGCAGGCACATGCAGGGTTATATTCCACAGGTATGTGTATACAGCTGCTAGATGACTACTTCCTTGTACAGTCATGTTGCACAGCTTGCACTTGCACCACATAGTCTCTAATGCTGATGGATACTGGAGGCTAATGTCTACAATGAGTGACATTTAGACCTCATGTGGTTATAGCCATTTGGCTGTGTGCTGGGTGGGACAGGCCTCATAATGGATGGCTCCTTGTCACAGTCACTCTCTTCCACATATCTATGTACATCTACTTTTGGCTTATTATAGTGTGTTGTCCTTGGATATATGCCTGTATTCCTATCCACTGTGTGTGCAAAGCATGACTGATGCATACTGAGGAGTGTCTGCACTAACATCTACAACTGCCAGATATGTATAGTCCCCTGTTCGCAGACATGGGCTTCATTTGTTTAAGTGTGTGAGCATGCCCAGTATGACCTTTCAGTATGTTGTTGTCTGACATTGCCTTCATTTCTCTAAGTGTGTAAGCATGCCCAGTATGCCCTTCTGTATTGAATGTGTGGATCAGTTCTATGTAGTTTGTACTCCAGTGCAGACCTTTGTGTTTTATACCTACAAGTAGCAAACTGTTTCTGCAGGGTATCCATCGATCATTTGGCAATATGGAGGCAAAGTGTGCAGGGGATAGTGTGTACTGTGGGTGACTGTGTCTGTGCTGCTTCAGCTACATGGTACTGCTGTTAGCAGAGATATTCAGACATGTGTACTGTTATACACTGTGGTGTTTTCTTTCCTCATGTACTGTCAGGTGGACATTCCTTCTCACGGTGATGTCTTGGGGGACAAGGGTGACTGCAGCTGTGTACGGTATTGTGGGCAGGTGCCTACATATTCATGGTAAGTTATGCCATTCTGGAGGGGGAGCTGCAGACACTTGCTGCTGGGTCTGTGCATCCAGTTCAGCACCTTGGTACAGTACTGGCAGAGGATCCCATACTTGTACATCCATCGATATGACAGTATGGCCTTATATTGCTGTGGCAATACCTCACAGCTGTACAGATTCACACAGGTTACCCAGAGGCAGGGGCCATGAGTCAGGACATTACCCCTATTGTTGTGTATGGGCAGGTATGTAGCCACCCATGTATGTGTTTGTAGCCAGGGATAGTGTGTGCACACAGCTTTGTGTCGGACCTTGCATATTCCATGCTGCCCATGCTCCCACCCCCCTTTGTTATTCTATCCTCTTCCATACATTATGCATATATTCTCTGATACTTTCCCTAAGGTTATCACCCCATCACAGCTGTGTGTTGGTGTTGGTCCACAGTTCATACAGTCGGACATGGTGGACATGTTACTGCGGTATGTCCACATGGCCTTGCATATGGCTTATGTGGAGTGTGTTATGTTGTTATTTGGGTGTCCATGACATAACATGCATTGGAAGTACATGTGAGACACAGGCCCTTGGCAGAGGCCTGTGGGCCATTAGGTGTTGATACGGGCCAGATGTGGCAGGCTATTGTATGCTGTCAGTCCTACCATCTCGACCGCCATACAATATATTCCCCTGGTATGACAGGGTAGGTATGCTATGCATTCATGCCAATACCTTCTATCAGTTTTGTTCAGGTGGTGTGGATGCTGGCAGGGTGCTACCTTTGGCTAGCAACACACCTGCATGGGACACCTGCACTGCATGCTGCATTCATTCACTATTGCCATATACAGGTGGGGTCATATTGTACCCATTCCCCACAGCAAGGATATACCCAGAGAGGTACCTGTGGGTGGTGTTTGTGTGAGCTGGGTGCATGTGTGCTATGGACACTACTTGCATCTAACACACAGATATGCATTGGGCATTCCAGTTATGCTGGTAGGTGCAGGTACATCAGCTGTTTCCCAATACATCAGTCCTACCTCCTTTGTGGTCTGCAAGTGTTTGGGCAGACAACACCAGTATCCTTTACTACAGGACCAGATAATGTGATGCATATCTCTATGTACAATTCCAAGTGTGTCTCCATTTCACTGTGACACAATATATACTGTATGTCTGGGGTACTTCCCTCTGTGTACTGCTTGTATATCTAGCCTAACAGCCATGCCATGTCAGTCTTTCAGATGGTGACACGTATTGCCACCATACATTTACAATGGCTTACTGCTAGCATGTGTTATACTGGTGGATATTGTCTTTGGTACTGCAGTTGTGAGGACTTGTCCCTGTCATCAGCAGTAGTGGGCAATGGCCACCAGGTCTTAACTCAACATGCATACATACTGACCACTTTCACACAATATGAGACACACACCAACCTAACACACGCATACCTGCATATTGTGCAGATGCTACAACCTATACTGCTACCTTGGCCACCTCTGTGCATCTGTGCTCCACTGGTATTGTATCTACACATACATGTTACTACAGTTCTACATAGGGTTGTGTGGCAGCACACCTGACTGTTACGACATGTGTACATTGGACTAGTGGGGGCACACCAGACCATTATTACATTTCTAAATAGGTCTGGGGGGGGCACAAATGACTTTTACTTCATTTCTAAGTAGGGTTGGGGGGAACACACCTGAATGTTTCTACATTCCTACACAGGATTGTGGGAGGGGGCACACTTGACTGTTACTACATTTCTACGCAGGATTGGGGGGGACAGCTGTCTGTTTCTACATTTTTACACAGTGGCTGGGAGGGGGCAAACCTGACTGTTACTACAATTCTATGCTGGATTGGGGGAAGGGGCACACCTGATTGTTTCTACATGTCTACATAGGAGTGGGGGGCACACCTGACTGTTACTATATTTCTACATAGGATTGTGGGGGGACACACCTGACTGGTTCTACATTTCTACACAGGATTGGGGGGGGGCACACCTGAGACTTGTACACATTTGCTATGACTGTACTGGTGTGTCAGGTACTCCATTTCATTCTGTATTCTAACCTATCATGCTGACTAGAGGCATATCAGTGTACTACAGGTCTTAGCTTTGATTGACCTACATATTAGTTTCTGACTTCCTACCCTTCAGAACTAACATCCCACTGCCTGACCTGCTGTAGTCTCTCTGTGTAGGCCTGGGGGGGTGTTACCCATAGATATCATTCAGAGGCCATAGCACAGCATTTGTTTGTGTTTGTCTATACCTTTCCTGCTGGCTGAGACCATTGCTGGGTATGTGAAACTCCCTGACTGGCATGTGTGAGTCATATGGACACACATGTGGCTCAGCACATTCCCTGCAGTAGGTTTTGTTGCCCTGTGTAGTACTGGCTACTATGATGACACCAGTATGTATTACAGATCTCATGGTGTCACTATAGGTGTCAACTATCTGCTGGCATACCATTCAGCTACCCAATTCCCTTGCATGCTCACGTCCATACCATAGATATAGGTAACAACACATTCTACTCCATTCGGCAATTGGTAGGTTGTGTGACTTACCTTGTGGGTGTCCCAGTATTGAGGGTGGTGCTGCAGGGCTGCCTATATCAGATGCACATAGTATACTCCCTACATATGGTTGAGTAAAGTTAGTGTCATGTTTGGCATCCCTTTTACTGTATGTGCGAGTCAGAGAGAGGTGTCATTCCCTCGGTCCCTCCTGTGTCAGTGTATGTGCTATGCGTTGCCTCTTTGTCAAGGCCAGGGCATACTGGGCACACCTCCTTTTGCCTAATGGTGCAGGCTCAGGTTGTTCCTCCTCTGAGTCACTCTGTTCCTGTGCAGGTCTTGGCAATGGTGGGGGACTGTGTGGCCCTGCCCCATGCTGTTCCTGCTGCAGCTGTTTCCACAGGATTATATTGTGTAGCATGGCACATACGATGACAATTTGGGTACCTGTAGCTGGTGAGTACTGCAAGGCTCCACCAGATGTGTCCAAGCACTGGAACTGTGACTTGAGCATCACAAATACATGCTCTATTATAATTCTGGTCTATGCTTGTGCTTCATTATGGAGTTCTTGTTTGGGTGTGTGTGCATTTCTGATGGGTGTTATCAGCCACGGCTCCAGTGCATAACCAGCATCCCCCACTAGGTGACCATAAGGGATGTTCCCATTGGCAAATCTCTGGTACAGCTGCATCAGATGCAGATTTTGGAGGACAGTGTAAGAGACAGTGACGAGTAATACCTTATTACTCAGAGCAATTGCATCAGTCACAATGTCATACAACACCAAAGTAAACAGTACCAGTACAGGGTATCATTCTTGTATTTCTGGGCACAGTGTTGGCATCTGACAGACCTGTGGGAGAAATGTTTGGTAACATTACCTGAATGCTGCCACACACAATACCAGATTCCATATTACATTACTATTATGTACATACATCTCACTCTGTTACTGTACACACTCTGGCCACAGCTTGACAACATAGGGGTGTAAATGGGACATACATGGCTTCTTCCTCTCATAAGGTTTTGGGGAGTTGCTGGTGTGCCAGCTTTATTCTTATAGATGTGTGTCAATCAGTTGTTTGCTGCCTATACATCTGTGATCAGCCCACTGATTTTCCAAGGGGACAGGTTAATAAGCAGTAAATATGGGCCACTTTACTGGACATTTTGGACATATCTGTACAGTTGTGGAGTATGATTCTGTATGCAGACTACTACCACTGCCAGGATTCGAACCATGGCTGTGTGCGCTAAAAACAAGACAGTTCACATTTCAGTTGCATGTGCTATTTGGATTTTGTTGTCTGCCCTTCCAGTTTTCTGTGTCTTTCAGTTGTACTAAATGGCCTCTGGGAATTACACCAGTCATATACAGGCATTCCTACACATTCTGTTTATGGTGCACAGTGTGGGTAACAGTGCTTAATACAACAGTACAATTACGTGATTGCAAATCTTCATTATCATATGATAGCAGAGTATACACATGCAGTCCAGCAGTTACACCTTTATTGTCAGGCTATTATGCTTTTATTTACATACAAACTATATGAGACTCTTCATGCCATATTCTCCGGTGTATACAGTACCTGCCTTAAACAATACAGGTTTTATAAAGGCAATTAATTTAATAATACTTTTAGATTTATTTCCTATGACAGTAAATGCAAGAGTATTACTGACCTGCCTCGTGTTGCAACCTCTGCAGGCAACTTCCGTGGGCCTCCTGGTTTGCGGCCCACTCACTTGCAGCTGTGGAGAACATAATAGGAATATTTAGCCATACCTATCCATGATATACATGATCTGGCAATTATTACATACCTAGTGGAGTGATACTTATACACAGCTGGGACAGCCCCTGCTGTTGTAGCCTCTTGGATCCACTGCTCCAAGAGGTCCCCCTTACACCTCTTCAGCTTGGCATAGTAATGCCTGACCTGCTCACCAGTTTGAGGTATGCCAGTGGCACTGGTGAGGTCATGGGAGAAATGATCCCAGGCTTCTGCCTTATATTGGGAACCCTGGTACTGGCCCTGCAGCAGTCTCTGCTCATGGTCTTTGACAAGGAGTCCTGCCATGACTCTGGACTCCTGGATGCACCAGCGCTGCATCCAGAAGTGCACACTTTCTCCTCTTTCTGCCATTGTGCCTGCAAGGGGAAGCTACAACCAGTTATGAGACGTATTCCTGCCTGTTGGGTTTAAGTAGGACCACTTTCCCACAATTTTCAGTGATTGGCCAGTTTTGAAAAGGCTAGGCTATGGGCAAACCTGCTTACCTAAGGTTGGCATTATTTAAAGGGATATACCACTGGGCACATTGAGTTAGCTGACCTACACAGTGCTTACACCTCCTAAGCTGGCTTGTGCAATGCTTATCATTGCTTACATTAGACTTTGCATTATATTTTTATTTTGGCTTTGATTTCTTATTCATTACATCTTATATGTATATATATATATATATATATATATATATATATATATATATATATATATGGCTGGTATCCATTATTCATTTGTATGTACACTGTATGGGGTCCTTGTATTTTATTGGGGACTTCAACACTCCATTACAATTACACTTCACATCTGGGCTTACTGCTGTACTCCAGTTCACATATTTATGATATGTGGTGGGTTATAGAACATATGACTGTATACTGATTCCTTTCACATGTTCAGTTTTATTTTACTATAGTAAGGACTTGTTTGGTGATACCTCATTCTTCTGTCCTGCTGTGATGACTTGGTGGTTAACTACTGTGACTGTAGTTTATAGGGTCTTAGGTTCAAGACCTGCAAGGCTGTTTAGTTTGTTGCTGACAGAACAAGGGCCATTGGATACAGAGTGATTAAGGCACTTTTGAGCAGTTGTAAGCGGGTTTGCATGGGTTTGCACTTGGGTAAGCAATGCTAACCTCCAGTTAAATATGCTTACAGAGAGTTAGCTTCAATATTGCTTAACCTGTCTGTGCATTGCTTACCCTCCTTGCAAATGGGCTTAAACTCGCTTACTAGTGCTTATTTATTTATTTATTTATTTATTTATTTATTTGCAGTTGGTTTACCAGGATAGTCCATTGGGCCTAAAAGAACCCGTTTTCAATGGAGTCCTGGGGAGAAAAGCTCCAAAAAAGAACAGACATACAGAATATGTACATACACTTGAAAAAGCTCTTAATGCAAACTAACAGACAAGGTGAAAACAACAGAGCTAAGCTACTTATACAATGTAAAAGAGAATACAGTCATTGCTTTTGCATTTGAGGCACATTCAAAAAATGCAAAATATTAGATAAAGTACAAAAAATGAGAGGCGAGTCAGGGCATACACTTGAAAAAGCTCTTAATGCAAACTAACAGACAAGGTGAAAACAACAGAGCTAAGCTACTTATACAATGTAAAAGAGAATACAGACATTGCTTTTGCATTTGAGGTACATTCAAAAAATGCGAAATATTAGATAAAGTACAAAAAATGAGAGGTGAGTCAGGACATTAAAGAGGTAGGATTATATTGTTGTATAGTGTGGTTAAATTTGAAGAAAGTAATAAGTATATAGGCTTTGTTGAGTAGGAAGTGAATGAATGGGGATGAAGGATGAAGGGTTCATATTTCATATTTTTATGATGGATGGGAACAAGAGCATTCCCATTGGGATGTAAGATAAGTATGAAGAGATTTTTTGAATGAATAAGGATTAGAGATGGTACGAATGGACGGTGGGAGTGAGTTCCAAAGAAGAGCTATGTTAAAGGATAGTAGGTTTTTGCCTGGGGGGCGTTTTGGTTTAAGTATTTCTAATAGGTTTTGATTGTTTGACCTTAAGACTCTATCAGGTAAGTGAAACTTAAAAGCAGAAGACAGGGAGGGACAAAGAGATGGGTTGTTAATGAGCTTATGGGCTAGGGTAAGCTGAATGTAATTGAGCTGATGTGGAAGTTCAAGCCAATGTAGTTTTTGGAGAAAGGAACAGTGATGGGTGAATGACCTGTGGCCGTTGGCGAACTTGGCGATTTTGTTGTAGCAAGAGGAAAGTTGTTTCTTAAGAGAGGACTGAATATTAGTTAGGAGAGATGAACCATAGAGAAGGGAGGGAATAAGAAAGGAAGAAGACAGAGTGATTTTAGAGGTCTTTGTGAGGTATTGATTTTGACGGTTAAGCATACCCAGCTTTTGGTGTTTTTTTTTAATATTTAGGTGTACGTGGGAGTTGAAATTAAGCTGGTTATCAATTTGAACACCAAGTAACTTAGTTTCAGATACGAGTTCTAGGGTTGATTTGTTTTGACTAGTGATCAGGAATGTGTTTGTATCAAAGGGAGTAGTTTTAGAGGGAGTAAATACCATGAGTTTAGTTTTGGAGGCGTTGAGAGCAAGGTGGTTTATTTTCATCCAATGCTCAGTAATTGAGAAAGCTTCTTGTGTGAGCTTTAGAAGCTCAGGGGTAGATGTGGCAGAGCAGATAATGGTGGAATCATCAGCATATTGGATGATGTTAGAGAATGGGATAGATTTATGAAAATCGTTTATAAAAATGTTAAAGAGAAGAGGACCAAGTATGGAGCCTTGGGGAACCCCGGTGGGGGTACTAAGAAAAGAGGAAGTGGCCTTTTTCCATTTTACAGCTTGGTGTCTGTTAGATAGGTAGCTGGAGAACCAGTTCACAGAGGAGGAAGAAAGGTTAAGTTTGGAAAGTTTAGTTAATAGCAGGCTGTGCGAAATGGTATCAAAAGCCTTAGAAAGGTCAAGTAGTAGGGTAGAGACAATATGGCCGGAGTCACGAGCTTTATTTACAGTTTCTAGATAGGAGAGGAGGGCTGTCATGGTGCTATGATTTGGCCTAAAGCCATGTTGTGTAGGTGTGAGAAGGTTATTGTCTAAAAGATGTGGAAGTAGTTGAAGTTGAACACATTTTTCAAGTAGTTTAGAGATGGGGGACAAGATAGCAATGGGGCGGAAGACACTGTAGTTATTACCGCCTTTATGAAGGGGGATGATAAAGGCTTGTTTCCAGAGTTGGGGCACTGTACATTCCAGGATTGAGCGGTTGATGAGAATGCTTATGGGATAGGCAATTGCATCAGCAGCAATGTTTAGGAAATATGAGGGGATATTGTCAGGTGCATTAGTGCCGGGCTTCAATTTTTGAAGTAATTTTTTTATTGTAGAAATGGGTATAGGTTTTAATGAGAATGGAGCAGAGTGGGGAGAGAAAGTATTTGATGTTGGTGAGGATGGTGAGGATGTTAGAGAGGGAGAAGAGTTATGGGATATAGTTAGAGAAGATGGGAATGAGGAAGGAAGAGAAGTACTTGGTGAACATTTGGCAGGAGAGGGTGAGGGGGTATTGGATGGTATAGTAGAAGTAGGAAAAGAGGAGGTAAGTTTGCTAATAGAATCAATGAAGAAGGAGTTGAATTGAGTAGCCAGGTCTAGATCTGGGGCATTTGGGTCGGGGGTAGGGGTGTGTGGTCTGCTGGGGTTAAGGAGGGTAGAGATTCCTTTCCAGAATTTCTGTGGATTTGTTTTATTATTGTTTTGGAGGGTAAAGAGGTAATTTTGTCTGTCAGAGATAATAAGCTTTTTGACTTTATTTCGGAGGGTTCTGTATTCAATGTGGGAATCAGGGGACTTTCTTTTCTGATAAAGTGCCCAGGCTTTGTCTCTAAGGCGCATGGTTGCTAATGTATTTCTGGTAAGCCATGGAGCAGAATTATTTTTTATTCGTTTTGTCCTTTGGGGGGCTTGGGAATCTAGTATTCTTAAGAATGCAGAGGTAAAGTGGGAAACAGCGTCTTCTAAGGGTAAAGTCTTAAGAGTGTTCCAATTGGTTGCTTTTAGAGAATCTGAAAAGGTTGTTGGGTTGAAATTTTTGTGGTTGTGTGTGGTAATATAATTGTGGGGGTGGTGAGAGATACAAGGGAGTCGGTAAGTGAACATGGGCATATGATCACTTAGAGCATCGGGAAGAGTACCACTGTCAGAGTAATAGTGTGGGTGTGATACAAGGATCCAGTCTAGTATACTGCCACAGGAAAGGTTTTTAGAAGGGCGTGTTACTTTGTTGATTAGTTGGGAAAAATTATATAGGTTGATGTTAAGGGGGTAGGTTGGAGATTGAATGGAGGTCCAGTTAATATTTACATCACCTAAGATTATGGTTTCATTACTAATGTTACTGGAGAGCCAGGAGAGGATATCTTCTAATGTAGAGATATTGTCACCTGGGGGAATATAGAGGGATGCAAGACATATGTGTTTATGCTTGTTGACTTGTAGGAGAGTGATGAGTAATTCAGCATTGTTGAAGTGTGGAATAGGTTTATCGTATGGAGTAATTAACAAGGAAGTAGAAAATAGAAGAGCTACACAGCCGCCTTTTTTATGGGACCTGTCTTTTCTAATGATAGAGTAGTTAGGTGGAATTATTTCAGAGTTTTTTATATGGGGTTTTAGCCATGTTTCTGAAATAGATAGGATGTCAGGTTTATTATGTGTGATCCAGGCATGGAGGGTTGCTATTTTGTTGACTATGCTTTGGGAGTTTAGTGAAGTAAGTAATAGAGGTTTACGTATAGTAGTGGAGGTTGAGGGGCCTGGGTTAGGATGGATATCACCTGATAAGAGACTGGTAACTAGATGAAGGATATGGTTAGAGAAGTAATTAAGTAGTTTAATAAATGGGTTGGGTGCTGTTGTGTTGAGGAAGGGGTTTCTGGTAGCTATGGGGATGGAGAGTTTGTGAGAAGTAAATACTTTGTAAGAGAAGGATAGGAGGTGATTTATAGGATATAGATGTGGAGAGATAGGTGAGTGTGGATGTGAGTAGGGGGAGTTTAGATGGTTGGAAGTATGATAGGGTTGTGGATGGTGGCAGGTACTGGGTTGGGTGAGGTAGTAAAGAAAGGTAAGTTTTAGAAGTAGTAGTAAAATAGGGATGGATGAGAGTTTTAAAAGCATGTTAATTATGGTTACTTTGTGTATAGGATCTAATTAGTATTACGTATGTGTTTAAAGATAATTATAGGAGGATGTGATGTAGTTGGCCTAGATTGTAGTGGGGAGTGTGGAGTCAGGAAGGAGGTGGCAGAGAGGTAGAGGTTAGTGGAAGGTAAAGATAGGACTGATTGTCAGAGTTGAAGTGTGGACTTGGAGTCTGTTAGTGAAGCTAAGTAGAGGGTGTGGTAAGTATGAGTTGATTAGAAAATGGGTGTGTCCAGGGTATTGGTGATTGATTGGAGTAGGGAGGAAGTGGGTGTGGTAACAAGAGGAATATAGCTAGGAGTACTGGGGGCGGGTGGGAATTGGGGGCAGGGTAGGGGAGCGGAGTGAGCCGGAAGGGCGAACGGAGCGGGAAACATAGGAGAAGAAGGAGAGCCAATCAGTGGAGCATGGAATGCAGGAAATAAGCTGTAACAGAGTAAGTAAGGTTCTGGATAGTCTAGGCAGAGTGGGCTGAGAGTTTGGAGAGAGGTAAAAGTAAGGTAAAGTCTAGTAAAGAAAAATGCAAGGAGTAAGTAAAGAAGGAATATCAGTGTGGGGGGTGCCCTCTAGTGGTTAAATGTAGATGTACACCGGGCCACTAAGGCAGTGTAAGGGCTAAAGAGGACTGAATGTGAAGGAGCATGTATGGATTACAGAAATTAGATAGGGGTGGGAGTAGAGAGGCAAGGATGAAGGGGATGTAGGCCGCTGGCTGTCCTGGCAGGGAGATAGCATACACAGATACAACAAGGAGTATAATTACAGAAGCTTAGAGCAGCAGATACACATACTTCTTCTGTGTCCTCTGGGGGAGACTTGGTTCAACCTTCCCAGCAGGGGTTAAGGCAGCAGAGAGGTAGTATTGCGGGACCAAAAACAAGGTTGAGTCTGGTGATTTAGTTAGGTGGAAGTATCCACCAGGCGAGGTCCCAATGGGAATATGTGGGTGAAAACAACTGGAGACAGGAGAAAATGTAGAATGATGGTTAATAAAAATGTAATAGTAACAGCATCTATACCTTAATAGTGAAGATAAACAGGTGAAAAAGAGATGTAGGCACAAAATACTAAAAGTAGAGCAGATAATGGCTAAGTATAAAATGTAACAGTGGAGTCTAACACAATGGTTAAGAACACAGTAACATATTGTAAATCAGAAACACGTAGCAATGAAAATAATGTAGCAAATGAAGCTACTGCAATGGTTAAGTACACAATGAAATACTGTAGACCAGAAAGACTTGTAGGTGTGTAACTAGGCTCTATAACAAATGAAGTAAAAAGGAACAAACAATGTCGTTAGAAAAACATTATTTCCACAGTAGGCACTGCTATATTAACAGCGTACTCTTGAGTTAATGCTTCCATATAATAATAGCGCTTTGGCGTGTCCTACAGCTGCAGTAGCCAAGCGCGTGTGAAGAACACTCACATATGGAAGCTGGCGTGTTGCACAATGAGTAAATATGTAGATATTTGGACAGTTAACAAATATAGTAAGTAATGCAGTCCCTAATACACTCGTTGTACCTTGGTACGCTTAGATAGAACTAGCCAAGCGCTAGGGGAGTAAGTCCTTCTATATTAATAGCAATGTGCTAGTAGTAACGTTTTCTAATACAACAGTCAAGTATAGTCATAGTGCAGGCTTTACACAGCAAGAGCGTTTAAACACTGTACAACAGCAGTCGCTAGGGTTAAGTAAGGCTGTTGATTAAGCAAAGACCAAATTAAGCAGATAATATTTGTTGCTACTGCATGGGCGCTATCCTATGGAGTGATCCCTTTAATCAGGGCTTTAAACAAGCAGTTAGCCATCGATGCACTCTTTTAATCAGCAGGAGTGTAAAACAGCAGTCGCTAAAGTATAAGTAAAAGCTGATTGAATGTGACTACGATCATAATACACAGATAATAAGCTTATTTAAAATGTGCACGCCTATCCTGAACACTATCGTGTGCAACAGACACCTTAGTAAACGCTGTTCAAGCAAGGATACATTTTAAACAGAGCATACTGCCTCTAACCTGCACTCTATCTTGTGCTATAAAGACATTAAACATTAAACGCTGTATATACAATGTGCACGCCTATCCTGAACACTATCGTGTGCAACAGACACCTTAGTAGACGCTGTTCAAGCAAGGATACATTTTAAAAAGAGCGTACTTTGAGCCTCTAACCTGCACTCTATCTTGTGCTATAAAGACATTAAACATTAAACGCTGTATATACAAGCATGCACTTCAAGCATATCTCTATACAACATAACATACATTCATTAACACAGCAGGGGCAAACAAAAACCCTGAACAGCAGTCGCTAGTGATTAAAGAGAGGATACATAGCATACAATTGTTCTGGCTATCAGGTCACTGTACATTAAGGGATATTCCCGATGTTAGTGTAACAAAAGCACATGGAGTACTTACTATCAGAGCGCTCTCCTAGCCAGGTGCATACAGCTGCCGAGGATGAGTGGGATTTAAAGATGGCGCCCAGAGGTGAGGGGGGGATTAAATAACCTCTAGGCGGATATAGAGGGAGGGGGGGGCGGGGCAGGGATGTGAGCTAACGGGGAAAGGTGGTGTTTCTACAGTGTGATGGGAGGAGTCATACAGAGTAAGG
Source organism: Protopterus annectens (assembly GCF_019279795.1). Taxonomy (NCBI): domain Eukaryota; kingdom Metazoa; phylum Chordata; order Ceratodontiformes; family Protopteridae; genus Protopterus; species Protopterus annectens. The sequence goes on along the minus strand of NC_056725.1, from coordinate 1,133,114,651 downwards.
AGCAAGCCAAAGGGTAGGAGAGAAAGCCAAAAACTAGGTTGGGTGATACGAGAATGGGGTAAGGTAGTAGGGAGCAAGGCTAGATAGATGAAGGTATGCGAGGGAGAGAAAGGAGTAGAAACACAGGAGAAGGAGGAGAGCCAATCAGTGGAGCATGGAATGCAGGAAATAAGCTGTAACAGAGTAAGTAAGGTTCTGGATAGTCTAGGCAGAGTGGGCTGAGAGTTTGGAGAGAGGTAAAAGTAAGGTAAAGGCTAGTAAAGAAAAATGCAAGGAGTAAGTAAAGAAGGAATATCAGTGTGGGGGGTGCCCTCTAGTGGTTAAATGTAGAAGTACACTGGGCCACTAAGGCAGTGTAAGGGCTAAAGAGGACTGAATGTGAAGGAGCATGTATGGATTAGAGAAATTAGATAGGGGTGGGAGTAGAGAGGCAAGGATGAAGGGGATGTAGGCCGCTGGCTGTCCTGGCAGGGAGATAGCATACACAGATACAACAAGGAGTATAATTACAGAAGCTTAGAGCAGCAGATACACATACTTCTTCTGTGTCCTCTGGGGGAGACTTGGTTCAACCTTCCCAGCAGGGGTTAAGGCAGCAGAGAGGTAGTATTGCGGGACCAAAAACAAGGTTGAGTCTGGTGATTTAGTTAGGTGGAAGTATCCACCAGGCGAGGTCCCAATGGGAATATGTGGGTGAAAACAACTGGAGACAGGAGAAAATATAGAACGATGGTTAATAAAAATGTAATAGTAACAGCATCTATACCTTAATAGTGAAGATAAACAGGTGAAAAAGAGATGTAGGCACAAAATACTAAAAGTAGAGCAGATAATGGCTAAGTATAAAATGTAACAGTGGAGTCTAACACAATGGTTAAGAACACAGTAACATATTGTAAATCAGAAACACTTAGCAATGAAAATAATGTAGCAAATGAAGCTACTGCAATGGTTAAGTACACAATGAAATACTGTAGACCAGATAGACTTGTAGGTGTGTAACTAGGCTCTATAACAAATGAAGTAAAAAGGAACAAACAATGTCATTAGAAAAACATTATTTCCACAGTAGGCACTGCTATATTAACAGCGTACTCTTGAGTTAATGCTTCCATATAATAATAGCGCTTTGGCGTGTCCTACAGCTGCAGTAGCCAAGCGCGTGTGAAGAACACTCACACGTGGAAGCTGGCGTGTTGCACAATGAGTAAATATGTAGATATTTGGACAGTTAACAAATATAGTAAGTAATGCAGTCCCTAATACACTCGTTGTACCTTGGTATGCTTAGATAGAACTAGCCAAGCGCTAGGGGAGTAAGTCCTTCTATATTAATAACAATGTGCTAGTAGTAACGTTTTCTAATACAACAGTCAAGTATAGTCATAGTGCATGCTTTACACAGCAAGAGCGTTTAAACACTGTACAACAGCAGTCGCTAGGGTTAAGTAAGGCTGTTGATTAAGCGAAGACCAAATTAAGCAGATAATATTTGTTGCTACTGCATGGGCGCTATCCTATGCAGTGATCCCTTTAAGCGGGGCTTTAAACAAGCAGTTAGCCGTCGATGCACTCTTTTAATCAGCAAGAGTGTAAAACAGCAGTCGCTAAAGTATAAGTAAAAGCTGATTGAATGTGACTACGATCATAATACACAGATAATAAGCTTATTTAAAATGTGCACGCCTATCCTGAACACTATCGTGTGCAACAGACACCTTAGTAAACGCTGTTCAAGCAAGGATACATTTTAAACAGAGCATACTGCCTCTAACCTGCACTCTATCTTGTGCTATAAAGACATTAAACATTAAACGCTGTATATACAATGTGCACGCCTATCCTGAACACTATCGTGTGCAACAGACACCTTAGTAGACGCTGTTCAAGCAAGGATACATTTTAAAAAGAGCGTACTTTGAGCCTCTAACCTGCACTCTATCTTGTGCTATAAAGACATTAAACATTAAACGCTGTATATACAAGCATGCACTTCAAGCATATCTCTATACAACACAACATACATTCATTAACACAGCAGGGGCAAACAAAAACCCTGAACAGCAGTCGCTAGTGATTAAAGAGAGGATACATAGCATACAATTGTTCTGGCTATCAGGTCTCTGTACATTAAGGGATATTCCCGATGTTAGTGTAACAAAAGCACATGGAGTACTTACTATCAGAGCGCTCTCCTAGCCAGGTGCATACAGCTGCCAAGGATGAGTGGGATTTAAAGATGGCGCCCAGAGGTGAGGGGGGGATTAAATAACCTCTAGGCAGATATAGAGGGAGGGGGGGGGCGGGGCAGGGATGTGAGCTAACGGGGAAAGGTGGTGTTTCTACAGTGTGATGGGAGGAGTCATACAGAGTAAGGAGCAAGCCAAAGGGTAGGAGAGAAAGCCAAAAACTAGGTTGGGTGATACGAGAAGGGGGTAAGGTAGTAGGGAGCAAGGCTAGATAGATGAAGGTATGCGAGGGAGAGAAAGGAGTAGAAACACAGGAGAAGGAGGAGAGCCAATCAGTGGAGCATGGAATGCAGGAAATAAGCTGTAACAGAGTAAGTAAGGTTCTGGATAGTCTAGGCAGAGTGGGCTGAGAGTTTGGAGAGAGGTAAAAGTAAGGTAAAGGCTAGTAAAGAAAAATGCAAGGAGTAAGTAAAGAAGGAATATCAGTGTAGGGGGTGCCCTCTAGTGGTTAAATGTAGAAGTACACTGGGCCACTAAGGCAGTGTAAGGGCTAAAGAAGACTGAATGTGAAGGAGCATGTATGGATTAGAGAAATTAGGGGTGGGAGTAGAGAGGCAAGGATGAAGGGGATGTAGGCCGCTGGCTGTCCTGGCAGGGAGATAGCATACACAGATACAACAAGGAGTATAATTACAGAAGCTTAGAGCAGCAGATACACATACTTCTTCTGTGTCCTCTGGGGGAGACTTGGTTCAACCTTCCCAGCAGGGGTTAAGGCAGCAGAGAGGTAGTATTGCGGGACCAAAAACAAGGTTGAGTCTGGTGATTTAGTTAGGTGGAAGTATCCACCAGGCGAGGTCCCAATGGGAATATGTGGGTGAAAACAATTCTTCTGTGTCCTCTGGGGGAGACTTGGTTCAACATTCCCAGCAGGGGTTAAGGCAGCAGAGAGGTAGTATTGCGGGACCAAAAACAAGGTTGAGTCTGGTGATTTAGTTAGGTGGAAGTATCCACCAGGCGAGGTCCCAATGGGAAAATGTGGGTGAAAACAATTCTTCTGTGTTCTCTGGGGGAGACTTGGTTCAACCTTCCCAGCAGGGGTTAAGGCAGCAGAGAGGTAGTATTGCGGGACCAAAAACAAGGTTGAGTCTGGTGATTTAGTTAGGTGGAAGTATCCACCAGGCGAGGTCCCAATGGGAATATGTGGGTGAAAACAATATCAGAGCGCTCTCCTAGCCAGGTGCATACAGCTGCCGAGGATGAGTGGGATTTAAAGAGGCTTAAATATGCTTACTACTGCTTATTGGTGCTTACACTTGCTTACTAGAGCTTACTCCCACTTAGAATTGCACTGATTTAGACTGTAATATCTAATGGTTCTTGGGAAGGTGGGGGATTTGGAAGCTGTATGGAGTTGTCATTCATTACACATTTTACCTTCTATTTGTATCCATGATTCCTGTGTACATATACTGTATGGGGCACATGTGCTTATCTGTGGGCTTTGCAACATTATGACACTGACACCTCACATGTGCATTTAATGCAGTACTCCAGTTCACAAATATATGTTATTTAGTAGGTTATGCAACTAAAATACTGGTCATAACATGATTTGCCATGGAAAGTGCTGCAGTGGGACTTGAACCAGGAATGCCTGCTGGTAAGGCGAATGCTCTGCCCACTACACTATTGCTACCCTGCTTCAGGTGCATATATCTTCCTTGTTATCCTCTTCAGCCATTTAAGGTGCACACCCGCGCACCTGCCTGCTGGTAAGGCGAATGCTCTGCCTACTACACTATTGCTATCCTGCTTCAGGTGCATATATCTTCCTTGTTATCCTCTTCAGCCATTTAAGGTGCACACCCACGCATCTGCCTGCTGATAAGGTGAATGCTCTGCCCACTACACTATTGCTATCCTGCTTCAGGTGCATATATCTTCCTTGTTATCCTCTTCAGCCATGTAAGCTGCACACCCGCGCACCTTGATTTGTATTTACTATTACTGTTGTACACGTGGAGGAATGTTGCTGGGGATATGTGGACATCTATGAGCAGTCTTGCTCATTCCTTTGGCCATTCTGCTGTTCTTCATTGCGGGGGCGTGTGTATTCTGAAAGCTCTGCTCTCAGACATGCCCCCTGCACTCTTACATGCTCCATTCAAGATTAGGAGCTCAGGCAGTGCTGCCGTCCTGCTCCTAAATGGCTGCTTCCATGCAGGACTAAGATTACTAAATCTGGGGGATAGTCTTGGATCCTGTGTGTTTACACATAAACCATAATGCTCTAAGATAGTGTGTTGATAATTACTGGTCTGGTTTGAGTATGACAGAAAGACTAAAAGTAAAATTGGCAAACATGGACATGTTTAAAATTTTTATAAAAAACTGACACTTTAATGTCTAATATTCTACATATTAAAAAAGTTATTGCTCAGTCTGGAAGTACCTGTGAAAACATTATGAAATCATTCAGACAAACAAATTACAGAAGGATATGTTACCTATACTCTTGATAATATCAGAACATTAAAGTTTTTATAAGGGAAATCATATGTGTCATGAGAGTATTTAGAATTATAAGCTATAGAATTGTAAACTTTGTAGAATGGCTAAGTGATATAGTAATGGCAGACTGGTATGTGTCTGGGGCATGTTGTGAAAATCAGAGGGCTACAGCAGTGATTAGTCTTTACAAGTTCAGCTGTAGGAAAGTAAGACTTCAATAAGCTTTGTTCTTGGCGAACAATACATAAAATCTGCGAGAAATAAAAGCAGGTTGACCACAATGTTGCAAGACATGAAACTGCAATTCTAACATATAGGTGAAACACAATACCTGGAAGTCACATGCAAACCATTTAGTAACTGTATTGAAAGCAGTTTCACAACAGTAACAATACCTTAATGAGGATAACAATCACTTCAACTACCTCTCCATTAACTACTCATGTACCAATATACTTGCCCAATGTTTCCTGGAATTCATTAATTCCAATGCCCTGGAATAGCTAGTTCTTACCCCCACTAGAGATAGCAACATCCTTGACCTGGTCATTACTAACATGAGCGACCATTGCTCTACACCAATAGTCAAATCCTCCCTGGTAGATCCAACCACAAACTAATAACCATGGAAATCCACATCCCTCACCCCCCCCCCCCCCGCAAAGGTAACCATCATAAAAAACTTCTCCAAAGCTAACTTTGGACTCCTAAGAATAGAGGTGGCTAACGTCACAACACCCATGCAAATGGAGAATAGTTGCATGACCACTGAATCATACACCAATGCACTGTATGAACATGTACACAAATGCATGCATCTCACCATACCCAGTAGACCCAAGATACTCTCCTCGAAAAAAGGAAGCCAATCTGGTGGTCCCCTGCCATAAACAAGCTCTACAACATAAGGAGGAAACTGATGTGGAATAAGGTGAAGTCCCAAGACTGGCAAAACTCCCTTGTCAGCCTTAACAAAAAGTTGAGATCCTCATCAAATCCTCTAAAGCTAGCTATGGAAATAGAATTGCAGCAGATAGTAAAAACAACCACAAGGCCTTCTATAGTTATGCAAAGAACCTCCATGGTAATACCCAGATTTGCTCTGAGCTACTGCACAATGGTACCTCCTATACTGAGCCAAGAGATATTGCCAGTGTACTGGCTGACAGATTCAGTGCCTACTTTATCCCTCCTCAAGGACCAGTCACAATACCAGTAGATTGCCAGGCACCCAGTATTACTGCTGCACAGGTTAAAAGAACACTGTCCAAGGCCAGGAATACAGCTTCTATGGGACCCAACAATATCCCTGGCTGTGTTCTACATGAACTACAGAGTAAACTGGTACCTCACCTGTGACCCCTGTTCAATCACAGCCTCACCTCAGGCTTTGTCCCTACCAAATAGCACACTGCTATAGTCATCCCTCTCCACAAAGGTGGAGCAACTACAGACCCTGGGATCTATTGCCCTATTATCCTGATGATTCTGCTATGTGAAGCTATGGAACACATCATCATGGACCTAATAAACAAGGATATAGGGAATCTCCAAACTCTGGATCCCACACAGTTTGGTTTTGTGAAGGGTAGATCATGCCGGTTCAACTTGATAGACTTCTTTGAGTCAGTCACCAGAGCTGTGGATGAAGGCAAGGTGGTTCATACAGCCTACCTTGATCTGACAAAGGCCTTTGATAACATTCCCCCACTCAAGAATCTCAGAAAAACTCACTAAGCTAGGCATCAGCCCCTATATCACTAGTGGGTTGCAAACTGGCTCACAGAAAGAACCAACAGTGTGAAAGTAGCTGACTCCAAGTCAGACTGCAGACCAGTCACGAGTGGAGTCCCACAAGGATTGGTTCTGGGTCCTCTTCTGTTTGGTATCTACTTCTCAGAAGTCCAGTCCAACATGAAGGGACTCTGGCTGACAAAATTTGCAGATGATTGCAAGTTGGGAGCCATTATTAACTCCTCAAGTGATGTTGACATCCTACAGAAAGGCCTCACTGAGACCAACGACTGGTGCCAGAACCATGGCCTTAAACTCAATGCTAAAAATGTGTTGTCATCCCCTTTGGGAAAAACCCAGTTCCCATGAACTACCACATCGATGGTAGTCCACTGAACACAGAAGGTGTTATAAGAGATCTGAGAACACTGGTTGACAGCAACCTCTCTTTTGACCACCACACTGCCACTGTGGTCAGAAAGTCCTTCTATGTGGCACATCTCATTACTAACAGTTTTACATCCAGGAAGAAAGAGGTCATTGTCTCCCTCTACTCTTCCCTCATTAGGCCAATCATCGAGTACAATGCCCCATTTGGCATGTACCTCACTAGACACCTGCAACAACTGGAGAGGCCACAAAAGTACCTCACAAAGAAGAACCTAGACCTTAAACACTTGTCCTATATGGACATACTCAAAAAACTCCAATATCGCCTGCTTAGAGGCAATCTCGGCTTGACTTACAAAGCCATGTCTGACCCAGCTCTGTTAGAAATGCTACATCTAAAGATATCCCAATCCCTTCACACCACATGGTCCAGAGACCTCAACCTCATTAGCACAATCAACAGAATGTGGTGGAGGGACAGGTTCATAACCCTGAGACTGCCCATACTATGGAATAGACTTCCCATACATGTCAAACAGAGCACCTCACTGGCCCTCTTAAGAGAAATCTTGATGAGTGGATGGGAAATAGAAAATTCACCCCAGGGATCACTCCAGTGGCTCTACTCAAAAGAGGCACTGGAAACTAAGGTCGGGTGGCACGATGCCAGGTTAATCCTATGGGCTAGGCTTGTAAAGGCTCCAGGGCCATTAGCCTAGTACACACCTATGAACCTAAGAACCTATAATAGATTTGGTCATAACAACTGCCAGTTAATCACTGGTGACAGCCTATTTTATACTTATCACAAGTCACAAATATGACTAGAGTGTTGACAATTGATGAATTGCAAACATGCCAGAAAGATGTGACCATGATGACTTGAGAACTTCAGATACATTTTGTGAAGTAACAAGAGAACTGTGAGGGGCTGTACTTGAAAGAGAATAATTGTCTGACCCAAGAAGCACAGATGTTTGCTTGTCAGTTTAGTATAGACAGTAAGTATTGAGCTGTTAATGAGCTTTATCATGTGTCCTAAGTTTAACTCAATCAGCCCCCATTTATCTATCTGTGACTTTAAACAAATAAGCAAATTTCACCCAACAGACAGTGCCCCTGGACTTCCACTGAAAATGGGTTTCAACACAGTTGCCCAACTAGGTTAATATACATGTATGTAAAATTAAGATGACCAACTGTACTCTGACTTCAAATGGGAACACATAGTAGATTGTGACACATCTATTTCTGGTGGTAACTGACAGACCATATTCATACATACAAAAATGCCCAACAAGATTGTTTACCATTAAATAAAAGAATGCTTTGACTGTCCACAGCTAATGACTAAGGTGGAACTACCAATGCCAGTCTCCCTAACTCTGTGGGACCAAAGACTTGCTGTCTTGAGTAACTGAAAGGGTTACTATAGTAAAGGGAAGTGAGAATTATTTTACTTCAGTAAAAAGTCATTCAGCTTTTCCCAGTTAGGGGTCACCACAGCAGAACTCAGGTCTTCTAATGATTGGCAGTGGATTTTTACAGTGCCGAGTTGTCAGCCTGATGCCCAACCTTCAAAGAAGGCACGCCCATTCACGCATGCACCTACCTGCATGTCTTTAGATGTCACTCGACCATGGGGAGGACATGCAGACTCCATACAGAAGGCGCTCCAGCCAAGAATTGAACAGGAGAACCCCTTGATGTGAGGTGACAACACTAACCATTGCACCACCGTGGCCACGCAACTTATTTCACTTCAGTATAGAGTTTAAATATGATTAGGAAGAATACACAGACGTTATAATCTGTAAACTAATACCACTCAGCAATTGTATATGTTGATCCTTACAACAAAGCAATTGTCTATTATGATTTTATAATAATACTTGGCATCAGGGACATTGAATCAGAAAATTATTTTGCCAAATAAGCTAGGAAACTAGTATGCTTGAGAAATTAGTATGTAATTTATTAATATATTAATAATATATTACTATGTTGCTACTAATACTGATGCTGTTCTCTTTCACTACATTCATATATAAAGTGACAGAACAGGAGTGTTATGCATGTACATCAATACCAACAAGCCACTGAGGGTGGCATGTATATATTGGCTAAACTCACCAGCATATAAGCTATGTACTTATTAAAAGCATAACAGCATAACTCTGGACTCCACATATGCATTAATGTTTATGCAGTCATATCGAACATTGTAAATATTCATCCATCAATACGATTAGCTGTGTGCAAGCATGTAATCATCTCTGCCTTATCAACAGCTGTATACATAATGCAGAGTTCTCAAAAAACAGGAAGCACTATGACACATGGATAAGACCCTGTGAGGCATCACACAATCACACACACACACACACACACACACACACACACACACACACACACACACACACACACACACACACACACACACACCTGTAACCAGGCAGGTACCATGTTCGTTTTGATACACAAAACCATTTGTATAATAGCTGTGGCCTGAGAAGGTTGCCCATCTTCAGGTGGTTACTTCCTCTCATCCCCCAGCTCCACAAGACTGACTAGCCTACCTCCCCCTACATTAGGGCTGCTATCTTCAGGGCCCAGCTTAATTCACATTCAAAATTTTTACAGAGAGGGAGGGAGAGGAGATTTATTTATTCACTTTTGTTAACCAGGTTAATAACTTGTTCCAGAAACCATTTTCAGCCATGACCCACACCAGGTGGCACAGACAACAGTTAGATTTAAATATTGTACAGAATGACATATACCAGCCCTGTGTCATCCATTCCTTCCCATGAATATTTTTCTATGTTCCAATCCTTCTTGAGTTAAGGGGGCATGTTGCAATATAAGCATACACACATGAGTACTCCCTGCCCATGAAGCACTGACATTGTCCCGTCTCTCCACATGCAAATGCACTTGTGAGGCACTAATGTGCTCTCCATCTACAGGCTGAGAGCAGCATTATCACAAAAAGCATAGCCTCCCTTCAAAATAGTCAAGCTGGTCAGCAACTGTTCAAGACCCCCCCTAGCCAGCTCTCCAGTTTCTCTGGTTGCTAGTCAGTCCTGCGTTGCCATTGCTATTGGCAGAATTCCTTCATATCTGCCAGTGAATTGTCTTAAATTAATTTTTAAGGAGGCAACATTTTTTTGCAGCTCATGTGCCTCATATTTTCAGATTAATAATAACAAAAGCAAAAAAGGAACAAGTAAGCTAGCAAAGAAAATAATTGTGGCAAGATAGATGTACATTTGTTATACTTGCTGGCAACCCATTTAACTTTAGCATATGTGTTGTATATTTACTTCTGTATTTAGGTACAAATACATAAGAAAAAAAGACATTTATATTGTGGAAGGTAGCAGCATGTGAGTTTGTCATACAGATCAGAAAATTATGGCATTTCTTATATTGACACAGAGATGCATGCATACTTTGCAAAATCTAAAGTTATGCATGTGTTACAATAGTACTGTTTCCACATTCTTAAGCAGAGTGGAGGCACCCAACTGTTCACACAAAACATATTTGTTCCACAAATGGGTAACTAGTAGTAGTACCCAGAAGCACTAACAGCTAGTAAGATACCTGTTATAATTAAGAGTGACAAATTCTTTAGCATAGATATACACTGAAGAGTACACTTCTTAGCTTTCTATTCAAACAGCGGAACACTTTTTATCTGGTAAGAACAATGTATTTATACTGTCTCCCCTCTGCAACAGCTAATGCTGTGTTCTTTTGTATCTGCTTGTATACTCTAATTATTTTTGATAACTGTGTAGACCATTTTCAGCTTCAGCCTAGGCCTACATACCATAGAGAAATTCAGACAATAGTAAAGTGAAAGCTATGCAAATTCTAACACAAAAAATAGTTAATAACCAGATTATTTTATTAGGATATGCAGCTGCACATTTAAGAATGTTATATATAAATGAGCAGTGCTATGATAAAAATGACAGGTAACTAACTGCTTAAAGTAGTGTCAGGACATACTGTTGTGGAAGACAAACTATGTACAGGAATGAAAGGAGAGTTTGCCTCCATACAGCAAAGTGGATTTAGGTGGCAATTAAAATGAAAGACAAGGTATGGGGCTTATGCTGTAGAAATGGGAAGACACTGGTTTGGAGGGAAGGTGAAGGATATGCATATATTATACTTTAGTAATTTTGCTAAGAGTTGTTCGGTGTTATTGGTCATAAGAAGTAGAAAGAAGTACAAGAAAGGAAAGGTCTAGAGAGATGTTATGATAACTGAAAGTGATGATATAATTCTGAAAGCATTTGGATGGGCAAGACTGAATAGCCTTTTTTAGTTTAAAGAGAAGCTTGCTAAAGATTGTGATGGGTCTTAATGGAGAGAGGATGAATTACCATATATTTTGGAGCAAGAATTAAAAATTAATGGTTGTATGGAATTTTCTCGGGGGGGATAACTTGCATGGTATGGCTTGAACATTTTAAGGACATTAGACTGTGGAAGGTTGGGCACCGGGCTGGCAACTCAACACCGTAAAACTCCTCTGCCAGTCATGAGCGGACAGATGATCCGCTGTGGCGACCCCTAACCGGGAAAATCCAAAAGAAAAAGAAGAAGAAGACTGTAAAGAGTATTTTTTTCTGTTAAAGTGTGAAGACAAATAAGGTGGAATACCTTGAAACAAAGGAATTCATGGTTGATCTTAGAAGGAATAGTATTCATTGCTGAAGTAGTAGACATTAAGCTTTCAAATTAGTGGAATAATGGTATTCCTGAAGTAAGGAAAGTCCAATCAATCTGTAAAGATAGTTTGAAATGACTTGGGTGGAAGTTCTATTCTTCTTCTTCTGTGCCCAGTGGCTGTTAAAGAAAGGCAATATTCTAATTTGGGATGGGATATACTTTTACCTATTTATATTCTAGCCAATGGCTAGAGAGAGTATGTGACATAGCTCTCAACTTCTTAGCTCATGAGGCATGGAGAAACCCAACAATGCCCTGCCCAGAATCTGGGACAGATTTAGATTTGCACTTAAATACTTAAGAAGTTGCTAGAATAACTAATTTTGCATTAGTGTGCTTTTTTGAAGATATGAAATCTGAAAATCAAATGAATGTCATTATTTAGTAATTTCATTTTTGATTAATATGCCAAAAAAAATCACACATTTTATAAGTAGTAGATAAAAATTTGAGACAAAATCAAGGACAGTCTGTGAAATCAGAAACATTTGAAAAGTATGGTGCAAGATTTCTTTGGCCTAGAAAAGCAGATGATTTACTTTAGTATTAGCAATTTGAATCTGAAATTGAAAGTTTAGTATGCCATCTAACTAAAACTAAATTTGTCAGCTGTTCTTAATATTTCAGACTTGAGTTGAATAGACCAGTTATGGGAAACTTTCAATATTGTTTATTTGCTTACAACATGCATGGCCTTTTTCATGTTAAGTATAAGTTGGTGGCTCTCTAATCATGTAGAAAGTATGAGCATATCAGGCTCTGGTTTACTTTTTATTTTTGCTGGGGAAAAGTCCCCTCTGTAAATAACTATATCATCTGTCTATACAATTATAGGAAATTGTAGAATAGCAAAAGGAATTCTGATAATGACAAAAAGCATAGACTTGATCCTTATAGTATGTCTTTCAGTGGGATAACTAAATGAGAAGTGATAATCCTACTTGGAATTTGAAGTGTCTGTTATGACGAATGGATGCCAATCACTGCATGGCTCTGGGGCCTAGTCTGAGAGGTTGGTAAAAATGGCTCTATATTAGATCACTGAATGCTTAAGTAAGCGAATGGTGATTAATTGACCCCATATAAGCGAAAGCTTACAAAACCGAAAAAAATCGCTGTTCCAACAAAAAAAAAAAAAAAGAAAGCGCATTAAAACATGAGATTAAGTGGGGGGCTTTTCCTCCCACACCCCCCTACTTAAATATACCAACTCTGAGATCACACTACAGTGCCAAAAATGGCAAAGTACTGAAGTGGCCAAGCAAATTCTTTCCCAGGAAAAAAATTTTGCTTACATGCCGCTTCGATATTTTGCAGTTTCGGTTTTGTCAGTTCGACCAAGACGCATTTGAAAACATGCATCTTCGGTGTGCTGATAGAAACCCAATAAAAATTACAAAAGGAAACTGTGGTCAACTAAATCAAAGCATTTAGTAAAGTCAAATAAAACAACACCTACTAGGAGAGCTCTGTTCATGTTCTGCAAGATATCATCACTCAGTGTTTATAGTGCAGTCATTGCATGGCTGTCTGTCAAAAAAAAAAACAATTTGTTTAACAGATAAAATATACTCAGAAATTTGGTTGCCAATATGTTTGCTTTATTATTTCAGACAGATCTAGAATAATTGAGTTTTACTAGAAGTTGGTAGTATTGCTGAGTCTGAGATTCTGTGCAGAGGTTTCACTATGGCTGTAGTCTGTTGTATGGGCATAACACCAGTTGTATGTCAAAGGCTACAGAGGTTTTAGAGAATTTATAGGATGTAGTCTTGATAGAAAATGAATAACCATGGGTGGAAGTCATCTGGTCTGAGTAGGGAATTGGTAGTGATATTCTTCAGGAGCATTTCAATATCTTTGTAAATTTCATGTTTTGAAGTAGAAGGTGATGAACCAGAAAGTGTGTCTGCAGTTGGTGATTGAAGAGATTGGATTGTTTCAGAGGTGGTGTGGGAGAGGAGAATTCCATTAAAGTCAAACACACTTAGGAGTGCTGAGGAGATGAGGATCTAACTATTAACAGAGGAGTATTTTAGCTCTACTTTCCATTTATTTTATTTACTAAGGTCTAGAATTTTGGGAGAGTTTTAGAGTGAGTTTTGGTCAGTTGTATGGAGTTGATTTTATAACTTATAGTTGCATTTTAGCAACATTTCACAGACAGCTGGCCAATTTGGATCATGATGATTTGAATTAGTGTTTTGACCTTTGGAGATTATGAATACGCAGAGAGTAGGAGATTTCCTCTCCACAGTGTTGCATTTTCTTGCATCAAATAGAATGACGGGTTCCTATTAGATTGTCGAAACTCCATATACGTGAATACGAAATCATCGACACGTATTGCGCAAAATATGTAATCGTTGAACATGCAAAACCGCATAATTCAAAATGTCGAAGTGTTTTGGTTGGCCCGTCTGCAGTATAGCTCCATAAGGTAAGTGTGCAATAGTTATGGACTTTAGGGTTAGGGTATGGGTTAAGGTAAGTGTATAGATAGGCAATGTGTGTAAGATTTAGTGTAGTGTTAGAAGTATTTATTTTGTTTGGGTATATCTCCGTAGGGGAAGTGTGCGGTAGTTACGGACCTTAGGGTTAGGGAGGGGTTAATAATAGTGCATAGATAGTTGTGTATGTGGGGTTTAGTGTAGGGTTAGAAGTTGAGTTTTGGTGCTTTACTTTAGGGTTAGGAGTAGGGTTTGGTTAGTGTATTTATGTGGTTCATTTATTTTGTTTGGGTAGGTAGTATGTAGCGGGTGGTGGGGTTGGCCGACTATGAACATTCGATATTTTAAATTTTGCAGTTTAGTGCATTTGGTATTTTCGTGGTTCGAGTAATACATGTCGCTGTTTTGGTATTCGATGTAATGGATTTTCATTGATTTAATATAGACCCAAAATGACTACTCAAACTAAACATAATAAGATTACATGGGTTAGTTTACCAATAGAAAAAACACATACAAACCAACAGATAAGAGCCAAGAATTCAACTGCAATTGCTAAAGAGAAATGTCTTTCATATGCAGGTAATATATTCAACTTTAGCTACCCAGCTCAAGTCTAACTGTCTTTAATTGTTGCAGGTGATTCTGGGGCTTCTGTTGTGGTCATTATCTCTTTACAATAAGATCAATTAGTGGGTACTGTTGAACAATATCCAATTTACTGACAAAAAATGTACTGTACTGCACTTGATCAAGTTCTATTCATCTAAAAGTTATGCACAAGACAGTCTTAATTTGTAGCAGCTTTAAGTTCTCAAACAATGTTCATACCATTACCAGAAGATGCTCCCTGATTATGAAAGATATTCTTCATACTGTTTCATGCAGGAGTCCTACTACAATACTACACATTGAATATGCCATTTCTTTTTGTTGTTATTCTCTGGGGACATCAACAACTGGAATAAATCCAGAAATATTTTATCAAGAACATTTATTGTGTAAGGAATGTTGGCATATACTTCCAGTTATAGACTTCTCAGAGGTGGTTTAATGCATGCATGCATGTCTTGATAACAATGTGCAAGCTCTACCTTATTGACCAATTTTATACAGCATCAGTTTTCTACTAAAAAGAATCTCTCACTTGCGGAGATTGACAGGTTGAAAATTTAAGTTCTTCAGTGAGTTAAAGAAAATACTCTAAGATCATATTATTAATGAAACAAACTTCCTCTTGAGAAGAATGGTTTCTCACTTAGATGCTTTAAGGCAAACCTAGACAGCTGGTTAGGAGACAAGGTATTCAACTCCTGCATTTAAGGATGCAGCCTCTTAGATAACCTCAGCTGAGGTTTTGAGACTGCTAATACCAAAACATTAAATACTTAAAAACACAGTGATGTGGGTTTCTTTTAAAGCATCCAGAACATCAGTGTCATACAGGTTCCTATAAAGTCAACTTAATAAGAGGTAGTTAGCCTTACAAAAGATCTTAAAGGCTCTGGGATTTGTTGAGAGTTTAGCCTTTATTGATATTTCAAGGATGACCACTTATGATTTGATCTGACAAGGAGTACATTACACTGGGGGGGGGGGTGCAACATTCCTTCATATTTGTGAGTACCAGACCCAGGACATTTGTGCCAATAATATGTATGCAGACTAACTGTTCCCAGATATTTGCATTGAAAAATCTGGGAATCTCTGATCATGAATTGTCCAAATCACAAATGAGTATGGTGTTGGGCTGAATTGTGAATGACTCCAGTACATTCAAGTATGTGGTATGATTATCCTGGGTCATAGATGGGGATCTATAGCTAGAAAGGATATGAAATTGGACTTAGTACCTAAGGTTAGTTGGACATGGAGTAGCTCGAGCATGTCATATTGTTTGACAAATCTTGAGGTGTGCTTGCTTTTTATGTAGATTGATACTCCCCCACCTCTTGTCCCTTCTTATGTGGTAGCTGGTCTAAATGTGTGGAAGGCCTTATGGCCTTGTACTGCTAGGATGCCTTCCATAGCTTTAAACTGTGTCTTAGTAACTGCACAGATGTAAACAGTCTCCAGGGTGAGGACCACTTCTAGGGAATAGAGCTTCTTGTTGACAGTGTTGACAGTTGTTTGTGTAGAATTTGCTGTGTTGGAAATTTTGGCTGCTAACCCTTTACAAAATTAGATAGTTTTAAGAATGAATAGTTTTTGGATGGCATTTTTCATAGTTTCAGTATTAGATCATATGTTTAATATTATAAGTGTTTGTCTTTTTTATATATATGTCTTTTTTAAGGGTGACTTAAGATTGTTGTTTGTCACTTTAAGTATTTTAATGATTTCAATTGATTAATGAATGTGAGTATGTCATTGGCTGTGATAGTGCTTCTTTTGTATTTAAGTGAATGAATTTAGTTGTGTTTTCATAGTCTGAAGTAGCGTTCCTGGGGTGAATGTGAAAGAGTTTACTTTATTTCATTAAACTTTGTACTGCTTCAGCCATGTTGTCATCTCTGGATCTTGTAATATATTTTGTCAGATTAGTATTGACTAAAAAGGCACTATGGTGTGGCTATTGTTTTGACCAATATCCAAAGGCCTAGTGGGTACAGGTGCAGACAATCCCTAATAAAGCAGTGTAGTCTGTCAGTTATGTCCTCACATGCTGATAAATACTGGAACCCCTTAGAATGACACCAGTATGTAAGCAACTGTGCTACTGGAGTTGCTTACACACTGTGTTCCCTCCTTTTGTTGCCTGAGAAGATAGCACAGTGGTAATTATTTTTATTGGGTTCATTTTTTCTCGCAACGCTTGACTTCTGCAATTTCTAAAGTCAATAATATTCTGTTTATATTGCAGTATCATCCTTGGAGAAAGTAGGATGCTGCTCATTGCTAGGTTCATACCTGCCTGGGACACATAATCTGAAAGTTTTATCATGTCTCTCTTCATATAGTTCAGGGAGGTACATCTCAGGTCATTAACACTCACATGAACTATGACAGAGTCATACTGGTACCTGTGGTTCAATATCTTGAGTGCATATGTGATCTGATGGATCCTTGTCCCTGATAATTAACTGACCTCCTTGCTTAGTCTGAAGAGGGGGGCATCAGCATGTATCACGACAGAATCTCCAATGACCAATATATTGGGTTGTGTAGCAGTTTGCCTTAAGGGTTTAGAGGCTGAGACATTGTGAGATGTGCTTATATATGTCCTGGGGAGTGTTGTCTTTGTGGAGTGTTTGGTAGGTTGCTGAGGGCAGTTTATGGGAAGCCTTTGAGGTTTGGGAGGATTGAATTTAAGAACCTCAGCATATGTGAAGTTATGTATCTGATGCATAGTAGGTGTAGTGTGTGTGTGTGTTACTAGGGATCTGAGAATGAATTTTCATGTCTCCTACCATGTTATTTCACACTATGCCCTTCAATAACATGTAGGGTGGTCTGCTATGAAAATATGAACATAAATATGAAAATATGAATAAGTGATAAATTAATGGATTAATTTCTCTACTGCAGAACATCACAGATTAACAGTCTTAGTGTCATTTTTGTTAATATTTGTTTGCAATTTATAATATTGACTATTATTAGCTGATAAGTCATTTGGTTAAAGAATCCAGACCAAAAAAAGGTCTGGACACCATAAGAAGCTATGGATGTGAACTGGAAATATACAAAAATGACATAAGCCTTAGTGAGTTAAACCACTGAGTACCATGAATCCTTTTATTTTTGACTGTTCTATGAACCTGCCCAGCTGAATCACTTACAGAGGTTTTCTAGAAATAAACCCTTCTTTCTTGGTGTTGAAGTTTAGTAATGCTATTCTGAAAAAAAATGCTGAAGCATACAGCAGATTAAGATTCAACTAGAATAGCTTAATCTTAACTCGAATCCTTGAGTTTTCTATAGTTAATCTTTGAAGGTTCATATAAATTCTGTCAATTGATTGCAGCCCATCTCAAATGCATTGTTTCTGGATCATTATTATACTTAATGGTGCTGCTTTCTTTTGCATATTTGATATGGAACCCAAGTAAATGAACATTTTAATAGAAAAGGCAGCATCGACCAGTTCCACTGATGAATGACATAAAACCAAGAGTTTATTTGCTTTTGTCAAAGACACTGCCATAAAATAACCTATACTGACAGAAAACAGAGAGAATTGATTCTGACTTCCTGTTTACATGCAACTTGTATCCACAGGACTAACAGAGAAAATATACAAATAGCACTGATATCAGTGTTGTGAATAAAGATAAAATGTTTCTAAAGTGGGTAAAGTAAGAAGAGCAAAGCAAACATTAATATATTATGTTAAAACAACAGCAAGCAAGATGTATATATATAAACAACAAAGACTATCAGTGAGTCCCAGCTCTACCTTCCAATAAAATTTATTTCGTTGAACAGTTCCTTCTCTAGCGCCTCGGCCAACAGCCTTTACAGAGTAAAACAGTAAAACTCATAAAACACTTGCAATATATACAAAAAACAAGTAATCAATCAATTACATAATTAAACTATCAAATCACATAGCTTGAATATATTTAAAGTCATAGTCTTAAACAAGACATTGCCAGTTACATTCTCTGTTCATTCCATGTGGATGCAAAGTCCCAAATTTCATAATCAAAATGCATTCCTTTTGTCTTAACATATTTTTTGCCTATCAACATCATTATAATATAATGGAACATGTTCCAGAACAGACACTTTTATATTCTCAATATTTCCATGGTGTACTGAGTTAAAATGCTCAGCAATAGGACTAGTAATTTTATTATTTTTAACATCTCTAATATGTTCTTTTATCCTATCTGCTAGCATTCTTTTGTTTCTCCAATATAGTATTTGTTACAATCACAGAATATGACATACACAACACCTTTGCTCATACATGTATATTTGCCTTTTGTATCAAAAATTTTGCCATTTATTTTATTCACTTCATTTACAACATGTTTACATATAACACATTTTCCACAAGGGAATGTTCCCAAATTCTTCACAACATTTAATTCATTAGTACAAGGCTTTTTATAAATGGTGTGTATCAGAAAGTCCTGTATATTTTTCCGCTTTCTATATGATGTCATTAATTTTATATTTTTCAGTGATGTTATATCTTTTTTAATAAAATTCCAATATTCCATAATGATTTTATTACCAATCGTAGAGAAGTTAGTGTACTTAGTAACAAAAAACATTCTCTCCTGTTCAGTCCCATATTTATTGCTACTTTCATAGTTATTTTGTCTAATAGTGCCCTTACTCTGTTTAAAGGCTCTATGCAAGCTATTTTCTACATCATCTGGGTTATACCCTCTAGTTTTGAATATCTCGGCCACTTTATAGGCCTCCCTAAAGGCCATATCAATATCAGAATTGAGTCTTTTATTCTCAAAAATTCCCCATAGGGATGGCTGACAACGTATGGGGGATGGCAACTATCTCCCACATTTTCCAGCTTATTTCATCAAATTTTCTATGAATACTAGTATATATGGGAAAGCCATTATTGCCCCTAAGCGAAATATCCAAGAAGTTAACCTGATTTCCTTTTTGTATGTCACTAAATTTTATACCAAATCTGTTATTATTTAATTCATCAATGAAGTTATCTGATGTATCCCAATCCCCATGACAAATGAAAATTAGGTCATCAATAAATCTAAAATACCTTAGAACATTATTTTGAAAGAAAGGCAACCTATAAAGGTGTTCATTTTCAAATAGCCCCATAAACAGGTTAGCATAGGCTGGTGCAAACGCTGCCCCCATAGCAGTACCTGTAACTTGTCTATAAACAGTGCCATTAAATTCAAAAAATTATTTTTCAAGCAGAATTCTACCAGTTCCAGGACATAATATGTTTTAGGACTATCATTCAAAAAGAATTTTATAGCTTCCAAGCCCAAAATATGGGAAATATTGGTGTAGAGACTCTCTACATCCACCGTAATAAAGTACATATTTTCACCCCAATATATATCTTTTATTTTCCTTAGGAAATCATATGAATCTTGTATATAAGAAGGTAACAACAGAACTTTCTTTATCAATATTTCATGTAACATGGTGCAAAGATTGTAAGTAAAATATCCAAAAGCTGACACAATAGGCCGACCAGGTGGTCGGTTCAGATCTTTATGAATTTTAGGTAGTCAAAAGAATTTTGCAATTTTTCTATTCTTTACATTTATTTTTCTATTTATATCCATTTGACTTAGATAGTGTAATCTCACACCTTTCTGTAATAATTTTTCAAAATCTTTTTCTGCTTGACATAGCTGATTAATGTTAGTTTTACAATATACATTGTTGTTATCTAGATGTTGCATACACATACTATAATAATCATGAGAATTTAATATAACTAATTTTCCCCTTTGTCTGCTTGTTTAAAGACTATATTACAGTTTTTACTCAGTTGTTGCAGCTTTTCCCATTCCAATTTTGTTAGATTATAAGTATGCTTAAAGCTCTCTATTTCCTTTTCTAACATTGTATTCCGTAGAGATTCAAACGTACTATATTAGAATTTTTACATGGAGGTAAAAAATAGTTATTATCTTTAAGCATATGTGTATTTAATAAGTCATAAGCATTATTTTCATCTTCACTACCCGATGCACATGAATAAAAACTTTCTTCACTTTCTGTTTCACTATCTAATGAAAGTAAAACATCACAGTTAGTATCTAACTCAGTTGCTTTATTTAATCTAAAGAAGTGTTCCTTTAAATGCATTTTTCGGCATAGTTGGAACAATTCAGTTTTAACCTCATACTTTTTGGGTAAGCATGTGGGGACAAATTTTAAACCCTTCTCTAAAACAGACATTTCTATCTTGTCTAGTTTATAACTGGACAAGTTAACAACATAATTACTATGTAAGTTATGTCCATCTACCTTTCTTATGTTGTCCATCGCCCGAGTCTCTCTGGCGTTCTGGATTGTTCCAGCCCCTTTTCCTGGTATTGGTATAATGTCCATTCGATTCTGAGTAGGTTTTATGAAATGCTTCTGGGTTTGCTGCAACTGGCAGTCTAGGAAAAGTTTCTCTGTCATCTTCTTCCCATGAAGACGCTCCACTTTCACCAGACAGGAAGTTCTTACTGGCATATTTTTCTGAAGCAGGATTTCCTTTTTGAAAAGAGACACTCTTTCTCCTGTTTCTTTGATAGCTAGGAAATACAAACGCCCTCTTGTGGTCATAGTCTCTAATGTCTCTAGTTAGTTTAGATTTTTTTCTTTCTACCAGATCTTTTTCATAACTATTTAATTTGGTGTTAATACCTGAGAGGAAATTCTCTAATGTAGAATTTGATGTAATATTTACCAGTTGTTCACAAACTTGTTTGGTTTCAACTACAAGTTTGTCTTTTCTCATATTGTCTCTTTCAATTAAAATTGACACCCATTCTAAACTGCACCGATGTGCAGCTGCTATCCATCGTTCATGAAATTTAACTTCTACTTCATTAGTAAGGTCAAATGGTGTTGATGGATTCTTAATAGACCTTAACCCTCTAGGTGTTATATCCAGTTCAATATATCTTTCAAGACTGCCAATATTGTAGAAAGTAGATGTTTCTTTAAAAATCAATCTTTCAAGTTTAGAACACAAATCCTGTACATCTGGATTATCTGAAATAATGTTCTTTTGCCTACCATAGCAAAAAGGATTGGTAGTAGTTCTCTTCCTGGAATTTTCCCATTTCTTTATAATACCAAAGCCTGAGTCTCCTGTGGCTTCTGGTACTACATTCTTTATCATTGTTGTGCCAGTGTCATTAGGCAAATTACTGGAGCGGTTGCTATTTCCTCCATTCCGATTAAACATCTCCATACCAGTCTCTCTAAATATTCTAGGAAAGGAGCACATGGACTCACTTGTCATATTAAAACAACAGCAAGCAAGATGTATATATATAAACAACAAAGACTATCAGTGAGTCCCAGCTCTACCTTCCAATAAAATTTATTTAGTTGAACAGTTCCTTCTCTAGCGCCTCGGCCAACAGCCTTTACAGAGTAAAACAGTAAAACTCATAAAACACTTGCAATATATACAAAAACAAGTAATCAATCAATTACATAATTAAACTATCAAATCACATAGCTTGAATATATTTAAAGTCATAGTCTTAAACAAGACATTGCCAGTTACATTCTCTGTTCATTCCATGTGGATGCAAAGTCCCAAATTTCATAATCAAAATGCATTCCTTTTGTCTTAACATATTTTTTTGCCTATCAACATCATTATAATATAATGGAACATGTTCCAGAACAGACACTTTTATATTCTCAATATTTCCATGGTGAACTGAGTTAAAATGCTCAGCAATAGGACTAGTAATTTTATTATTTTTAACATCTCTAATATGTTCTTTTATCCTATCTGCTAGCATTCTTTTGTTTCTCCAATATAGTATTTGTTACAATCACAGAATATGACATACACAACACCTTTGCTCATACATGTATATTTGCCTTTTGTATCAAAAATTTTGCCATTTATTTTATTCACTTCATTTACAACATGTTTACATATAACACATTTTCCACAAGGGAATGTTCCCAAATTCTTCACAACATTTAATTCATTAGTACAAGGCTTTTTATAAATGCTGTGTATCAGAAAGTCCTGTATATTTTTCCCCTTTCTATATGATGTCATTAATTTTATATTTTTCAGTGATGTTATATCTTTTTTAATAAAATTCCAATATTCCATAATGATTTTATTACCAATCGTAGAGAAGTTAGTGTACTTTGTAACAAAAAACATTCTCTCCTGTTCAGTCCCATATTTATTGCTACTTTCATAGTTATTTTGTCTAATAGTGCCCTTACTCTGTTTAAAGGCTCTATGCAAGCTATTTTCTACATCATCTGGGTTATACCCTCTAGTTTTGAATATCTCGGCCACTTTATAGGCCTCCCTTCTTATATACAAGATTCATATGATTTCCTAAGGAAAATAAAAGATATATATTGGGGTGAAAATATGTACTTTATTACGGTGGATGTAGAGAGTCTCTACACCAATATTTCCCATATTTTGGGCTTGGAAGCTATAAAATTCTTTTTGAATGATAGTCCTAAAACATATTATGTCCTGGAACTGGTAGAATTCTGCTTGAAAAATAATTTTTTTGAATTTAATGGCACTGTTTATAGACAAGTTACAGATACTGCTATGGGGGCAGCGTTTGCACCAGCCTATGCTAACCTGTTTATGGGGCTATTTGAAAATGAACACCTTTATAGGTTGCCTTTCTTTCAAAATAATGTTCTAAGGTATTTTAGATTTATTGATGACCTAATTTTCATTTGTCATGGGGATTGGGATACATCAGATAACTTCATTGATGAATTAAATAATAACAGATTTGGTATAAAATTTAGTGACATACAAAAAGGAAATCAGGTTAACTTCTTGGATATTTCGCTTAGGGGCAATAATGGCTTTCCCATATATACTAGTATTCATAGAAAATTTGATGAAATAAGCTGGAAAATGTGGGGAGATAGTTGCCATAGGCCCCATACGTTGTCAGCCATGCCCTATGGGGAATTTTTGAGATTAAAAAGTATCAATTCTGATATTGATATGGCCTTTAGGGAGGCCTATAAAGTGGCGAGATACTCAAAACTAGAGGGTATAACCCAGATGATGTAGAAAATAGCTTGCATAGAGCCTTTAAACAGAGTAAGGGCACTATTAGACAAAATAACTATGAAAGTAGCAATAAATATGGGACTGAACAGGAGAGAATGTTTTTGTTACAAAGTACACTAACTTCTCTACGATTGGTAATAAAATCATTATGGAATATTGGAATTTTATTAAAAAGATATAACATCACTGAAAAATATAAAATTAATGACATCATATAGAAAGGGAAAAATATACAGGACTTTCTGATACACAGCATTTATAAAAAGCCTTGTACTAATGAATTAAATGTTGTGAAGAATTTGGGAACATTCCCTTGTGGAAAATGTGTTATATGTAAACATGTTGTAAATGAAGTGAATAAAATAAATGGCAAAATTTTTGATACAAAAGGCAAATATACATGTATGAGCAAAGGTGTTGTGTATGTCATATTCTGTGATTGTAACAAATACTATATTGGAGAAACAAAAAGAATGCTAGCAGATAGGATAAAAGAACATATTAGAGATGTTAAAAATAATAAAATTGCTAGTCCTATTGCTGAGCATTTTAACTCAGTACACCATGGAAATATTGAGAATATAAAAGTGTCTGTTCTGGAACATGTTCCATTATATTATAATGATGTTGATAGGCAAAAAAATATGTTAAGACAAAAGGAATGCATTTTGATTATGAAATTTGGGACTTTGCATCCACATGGAATGAACAGAGAATGTAACTGGCAATGTCTTGTTTAAGACTATGACTTTAAATATATTCAAGCTATGTGATTTGATAGTTTAATTATGTAATTGATTGATTACTTGTTTTTTGTATATATTGCAAGTGTTTTATGAGTTTTACTGTTTTACTCTGTAAAGGCTGTTGGCCGAGGCGCTAGAGAAGGAACTGTTCAACGAAATAAATTTTATTGGAAGGTAGAGCTGGGACTCACTGATAGTCTTTGTTGTTTATATATTAATATATTATGCTTGGCTTTGATGGGGCTGGGGGCAGGAGTTGCAAGAGTCTAGAATTTAACCTCAAAGAAGTTATTCCTTCTTTTGTTTTTTGGCGGATGTATTAGTATTGACTACAGTTCAGACATGCCTTATATGCAGTGTAATTATAATTACCTGTGTAAAAGTGTGCATTATTCTATAATCATACTGCAATGCAGAGCTACTAGCTGCTTCTGATATAGTCCTTGAGAAGCCCCACCACTGGCCCAGTAATCAAGGAGCCTCAGTCCTCACCGCTAGCACCAGTGGGAGATGTACATCTGGAGGATGATAAGTACACACACAGCAAAGAGCAATTTCCCTTAAGAGCACACAGGTACCACAGTCAGTCTGGGGTTGGTTTCTTCATCTTTCTCCAGATCCCCAATAAGACTCCCCACTGCCACAGCTATAGAGTTGAGATCTCAGCTGAGTGGCCAAGCCAAGATCTCCAGCACCCTCTCTGTTCAACCAGTGCTTTGTGTCACTGCCCAAGTAGCTGACACACACATTCTTTGAGATTTGATTTATACACAAACACACACACACACCTGGGAAAGGCTGGCACATGTTTACTAGCTATGACCCCTTTTGTCCAGACTGTAAGGCAGTTATAACTGACACCAGCCAACTTTTTATCAGCAACTTTAAGGCCCTTAACAAAGGGTGTCCAATCTTACTGTGTAATGTTACTATTAATCCAAATGGTAGTTTGACCAAGAGCAAGGCTATTAGGGGTGGCCCACACAGTGTCACCAAATACATATGCAAATACTCTCAGAAGATATAAAACAATAAAACACTTACAAGACTATGTAGAAGGCTCCCTAGTTTTAGACATCCTGTCTCCTTGCTGCATTGAAACCATCTTTTATGGTACAGTTATAAAATAATTTAATTTCAACTATTTTTCTGAAGTTTTTCAAGTTAACCCTCTATGTTCCAGCTTCCACTATTAAAATATATACATTTACACAGTTACAATGGTTTATGTACATTTATGTTCTCTTCTAGTAGGGTACACTTTGGACACATCTCTAAGCTGAGTACTCTACAACATATCTCTTCAGCACACGTCTGTACAAACCATCTTATATGACATACAGTTCTAATACATTTGTAACACAAGCATATGAATCATATTTAGCTGGTCACCCAGTAGTGTGCTCACCGCCCTGCAGTCCCACTTCATTGAAAACTTCCCTCCTGATAAGACATGCTCCCTGGAATGCCCCATTCACCTGATGTTGTTCAACTACTGCTGGATGATTGTTATCTAATTCAAACTTAGTCCTGCAGTCCCACTTCATTGAAAACTTCACTCCCAGTAAGACATGCTCCTTGGAACATACCATTCACCTGATGTTGTTCAACTACTGCTGGATGATCAGTATCTAATTTAAACTTAGTGTAGGTCTTTCAGTCTTTCTGTAATATAGTTTAACCTACCGCCCATGTGTTTGCACACTACTGGGCACTCCTCCTCTCCTCCTCTTCTTTGGTTCTTCACTTTTCCTCCCAAGCCTTTTGGTTTAGGCTAGCTCTAAACTATATACCTCCACTATCCTATTGCCTCCTAATTTGTCTCTGAATACTGCATACTGTCTCCTTAGCTGTAATCCTTTCTTTTTTAGTTTCCCTGGTCAGCTAAATCCAATCTTTACACATACCTTTTTCTATCTTTAACTTTTACCTAGGTGCAATTTCTGTACTGACATTTATTCCCTCAAACCTTTACTGATTGACTCTAGCATGGTGCCATGGACCACTTCACAGTTCATTTCGTGCAGCATCTGCCATACTTCTGGTACTTCCCATTCTCCTTACCATTTCTCTTTTCCCTCCAATTTGTTTCTCTTTCCTCACTCCAGTTCATTCCTATACTTAGTCTCTTTTCATATCCCATGTGACATCACCTTGAACCCACCTTTTCTGTGGTCCTGGCCAATCAGATCCTTCCACAAAGTTTAGAAATGCCTCCATACACTTTGACACCATCTTTAAACTTAGCATCCTACATCATGTCTTAGCTGGTCACCCAGTAGTGTGCTCATTGTGTAAGTAGCTATACAAGCTGTGAAAGGCAGATTGAAATTGTATTTACATGTTTCTATTTTATTTCTAACAAATATGTGTTAAAATAGACATGCTATGAAAGAATGCAGTCTGAGAAATGTTTGCTTATTCTTTGCACACTGAAATGGCTTAGTGCTGCGACCAATCTATCTGGTTATTCATTGTAATTGTGAGAACCTGAATCTACTGTTCAGCAGGTACATCCCAGCTAATTGCAATTGTTGTCAAGTCTCTTAAGTGGGGTACGTATTTAAAGTGCTGCATTTCCTGATGCTACTGTGTTATTAGAGAGACCTGCATGTTTCTTTTTACCGAGCATTTTGGAACACTGTTATGGAGGTGATTCTGGTGACTGCACAGGGCTTAGTACAAAGCTGTAGTGACAATGTGGCTTATTTTACTAATAGTTGAATAGTTGTTGTACTTAGAGTTGAACTATAACAGCTAATGGGAATGACTATAACAATCAGTATGTTTTTACAAATATTAGTGTTTGCAACTGCATTTATAGTCACTTATGCAGCTGCTTATTGACATACATACTCCTATGCTGTTATTTCATCTGCAATCTAGGTTATTGACAGATTTTGCTTATTTGCACTATCTCTCCTACTCCCACCTTTCCTTTCTGTCCTAACCACATTTATTATATTTCTTTTGTCTTTAGCCTGCAGTCCCATTTCATTGAAAGCTTCCCTCCTGGTAAGATGTGCTTCCTGGAATGCGCCATTCAGCTGATGTTATTCAACTACTGCTCGATGATCAGTATCTAATTCAAACTTACTGTAGGTCTTTCAGTCTTTCTGTAATATAGTTTAGCCTGCCAACCACACATCTGCACACTACTGGGCCCTCTTCCCCACCTCCTCTTCTTTGACCCTTCACTTTTCCCTCCCAAGTCTTTTGGTTTAGGCTAGCTCTAAGCTGCATAGCCCCACTAAGCTATTGCCTCCTAATTTGTCTCTGATTACTGAATACTGTCTCCTTAGCTGTAATCCTTTCTTTTTTAGATTCCTTGGTCAACTAAATCCACTCTTTACACATACCTTTTTCTGTCTTTTACTTTTATCTAAGTATGATTTCTGTATTGACCTTTATTCCCTCAAACTTTCACTGAATGACTATAGCACACTGCCACGGACCACTTAGTGATTCATCCTGCTCCATTTGCCCTTGCTACACTCAGGATGACTCCGCTCCACTGCCCTTCCCCCATTCCTACCCACCCCTGACATCATTTCCTTTATACATATCTCTTGCAGCCACTCATCCTCAACCCATCCCCCAAGCGCCTCTCCTCCAGTCAGCTTCTTTCATCCAAACCTCAACTTTTCTCCTTGCCTCCACTCACTGCTTAGCTATACTATTATATAAGCACTTTTTCTAGTATGCAACCTATATCTCAAATCCTGTTTTGCTTGATATTACTACTTACCACTATCTTCCTAATTTTATCTAGATAATACCTCTATGCCAACAACCTGTCATACGTCCACCCCACTTAACTCATTTCCCACCATGCTAAGTGACATCCTGCTTCTATCACTCTTCTCTGCCTCTACTCTAACATTGTTATATAACCTGTCCTCCTACAATAAACAATTGAAACCTAACCATCAGTCACCAACCTCCATCTATGCTTTGGTTTTCCCACAACTCCCTCACTCATTTGTGACATCATCACCCACCCCTTTCACAACTCCCTCTCTTCCTAAATTCAAAACTCTTCCTTGGCACTCAATCTTCCCCAAAGGCAAGGTGAAATACTATCTCCTTCTCCCCCTCCTCACAATTTTTATTCCTCTCGCTTTACACTGCTCATTTCTGGGGACATCAATCTCAACCCTAGTCCAGACTTCCCCTCCTCATCCAACTCTATTCCATTTAAATCCATCTCCCCTCATCCTATCATTCCCTTAAAACACTTATCTCTCTATTCCATGAACATAAGAAGCATAGTCAACAAAACTAGTGAATTCCAGGCCTGCATATCCCATCACTCTTCTGACATCTTAAATCTCTGTGAAACCTGCCTGAAATCCCATATTCCTGACAGAGATTTCTTTCCCCGAGATACAACATCTTAAGACTCGACAGAACTTAGAAAAAAGGTGGTGGAGTTGCTTTCATTTTCTCCAACCACCTTACAGTAACCCCTCTAGCTATCCGCTCTCCCTTCCTTCTCCAGCCGAACTGCTAATCGCAAAGTGTAAGATTAATTCCCATAACTCAGTTAACATAGCTGCAATTTACATTCCCCCTGGTGACAATATCACTGTACTAGAAAATATTCTCTCCTGGCTCACCCAACACTTACCTAATGAAACAATACTCTTGGGTGATGTGAACATTAACTGGCTATCCCTCTCCTCAGATACTCCCAGCTCCTGTATTAACTTACATGGTTTCTCCCAATTAATATCTACTCCTACCTATACTAGCAGATCTACTAATCATACTGCTCTTCTTCACTGGATACTAGTCTCTCACCCCCATAAAAATCACTTCCCTGAAACACTACCTGACATTCTCAGTGACCACTGTCCAATCAAAGTCCTTAGATTTGTTCCACACTATAGTAGATCACATAACTTCATAGCTTGTCACAAACTAACTGACTTTGACTCCAATATGTTAAACAGCCATCTCTCAGCTATTAACTGGTCTTTCCTTAGGCAGCTACCCCTTGATGATGTAGTAATTAAATTTAACTCCATATTCCTTAAATTACTCGACTCCCTGGCTCCTGTACATACTGTTAGGGTAAAATCAATCATATCTCCTTGGCTAACCCACACCACCTGCTCCTTAATGAAAAAGAGGGACAAGGTTTGGAAGCTGTGGTCCAAAACCAAACTTCCTTCCAACAGTATAAAGAACTTGGCAACCTCACCAAGAAATCCATCTATAATGACAAGAGAAACTTCTATAACAACCTTAAAACCACATGCCTAGACAATCCAAAGAAGTTCTGGCATACAATCAACCAAATTCTCCATCCAGGCAACCTTTCTTCCCCCCAACTATGCCCCATTAACATCCCCCTAGAAACTGCTACCAACTTTAACTCCTATTCCATTGAAACTATCAGCAAATTAACTATCCAAACCAACTCCAACACACATACTACCCTCCCCACCAACCCACCTACACCCCCAAACCCTCACTGACTTTTCTCTCAAAACTGTATCTACTAGCTACATTAAATTCCTACTTCTTAAGCTTAAACCTTGCTCCCCCTCAATGGATGATCTTCATCCACTCTTTCTTCAGAAAGCAGACAACTCTCTTGCCCTCCCCATTGCTATACTCATTAACTGCTCCATTACTGAATCTAAAGTATCTGCAATCTGGAAACAATTCTACACCTTGCCCATTCATAAGGGAGGTAACTCCTCTGAACTCTCCAACTTCAGACACATTGCAATTCTATCCTCTTTTTCTAACATTCTGAAGAAATGCGTGCACAGAAAAATCCTTCACTACCTCTTACAAGAGAACCTACTAACCCCCATACAACATGGGTTTCAACCTAAACATAGCACCTCCACTGCCCTAATTTTCTTCATTAACACCATATCACAAGCTAGAGACCAAAACAAACTGGTCTCTTGCCTGTTTTGTGATCTCTCCAATGCTTTTGACACTGTCTCCCACCCCTCCTTGTAAACAAACTCTCCAAAGTCAAACTTTCAACCTCCATTATCTCCTGACTCACTAGTTACCTTAATGACCAACCTCAATCTGTTAAATGGCTTTCTGCTATCTCTCCTGCTCTACCAGTAAATATGAGTGTTCCTCAAGGATCTATCCTTGGCCCATTACTATTTAATATCTTTACCATTCTGTTGTCTGCATCCTGCCCACAGTCATCACTCATTCAATATGCAGATAACTCCACAGTTATTACCATAGCAGATACCCTCTCTGACTTAAATTGTACAACAGAGAACTCCTTCTTATCTATTGAAAATTGGCTCACCTAGAACCAGCTAATGCTAAATCCAAAAAAGACTAAACTCCTGATCTTCATCCCAAAAACAATGAATCATCTTAAATCTTCCTTCTCAATAACATCCAATAATAACACTCCTATCACCATGGAATCACATACCAAACTACTTGGGATCATCCCTGACAAGCATCTGAAATTTGACCTGCATGTTCTCATCAACATTAAGAAAATCCTCCAAAAACTCGGATTCCTTTACAAGAACAAAAAATTCTTATCCAATAAAGCCAAAATTGCCCTATACCATGCCTACCTTCTCCTCGGCCTACTCTATGGCTCACAAATCCTCACTGACCTTCAAACCACTCTCCTATCAAAACTAGAATCCACCTACAACAAAGTTGCTAAATTCACTGCAGACCACTCCTACTACTCACACCACTGTCTAGCTCTCAAAAAGTTATACTGGCTAGAGCTTACTCACAAATTACTTCTCTCTCAGCTCCAAGAAATACATTCTATTCTGTATCTGCCCTCCTTCTGTCCCAGCATTGTCTCTCTCATTGCTCATTACTCCCACCCAAGATCCCTTTGTAGCTCTGAACAAAACATTATTTCAGTCTACAAGCCTAAAGCTAAAATAGGACAAAACCTTTACAGCTACTCCCTAGCCCAGTTCTGGAATAAACTTCCACTGGACATTCAAAATATCAGTCACCAACATCACTTCAAAACAGCTACTAAAAAACATCTAAACAATGCATGGATCACTCATTGTAACCATCCTTCTTGGCTTGACTTCCCCTTACAATTCACCTCTCTCTCACCTAACCTCCTTTCTTTCTTCTGTCTTTACTCCTAACTGTACACTGATCTAGACCTAAGTAGTTCTAGTATACATTAACACTTCATTAGTATGGCTGTTAAAGATTGTACCTGAGTCCTACTGAAGAACAGTGGGTACTACCCCCTGAAGTTATTGAGCCGACAGACATTAATGATGTTGAATGTAATTACTCTATAATTTAACAATGTGCTAGTTATGATCTTTAATCATTTCTATTGGTATTATGTAGCTCAGCTTTTTGTTTATTGTACATGACATACTTATTTGTGGAGCTTTTCTCCCAGGGCCTCTGCTGAAAAAGGGCTCTGGCTCAGTCAGACTAATCCAGTTAACAAATGTCAAATAAATAAATAAATGTTGATATTCATACATGGCATATGCTTATTTTCAAAATTCCAGATAGCTGGTCTGACAGTGTCTCCTTTTATTACACTTCTATATAAATCATATTAATACACACAAATGACATATAGTATAATTATTTACAAAATTCCAGCCAGCTGGGCTGGCAGTATCTCATTCTGATACAGTCCTCCTCAGCACCAATGAAGCACAATGTTATACAAAACAACCATGAAGCACACTGTTTACAAACAAACAGGTAGACTACAGTGGAGCCCAAAGAATGAGGGACAAGTTAGACACAGGCTATAACCCCTCCCCATGAGGTGCTTAGAAAGGTGCAGTTATTTCACTTTAACCAAACAAGATTTCACTTGTTCAGTTTGTTCAGTTGTTCATTAGTTCCTGCATAAAGGCCAAAGGCCATTCAAAATGCATAATCCTGGATGAATGTTTATACAGTGGTCCCTAACCAGGTATCAAGTTGTTCTTTAAATATCTGCAAAGAAGAAGACTGTTGAATATGTAAAGGAACCCTGTTCCAAAGTCGGACCAATGACTGTGTTAAATAGTTTGATCTTAAGACTGTCCCTGACTCCTCAATTCTGAAAGTAAAGCATGCACCTCTGGTTGATATGTTTGTATTCAACAATTCATTATTTAGTAGCAATTGATATTCTTCACTCCTAAGCCTCTTGTAGGCTAAACAAAGTTTACCCCTCAAGATACCTGTAACTGACTGAAAAGAGGTCTAGACTTTCACGATGGATGTGATTTACGCCAATCACTTATCCATCACTCCCTTCCCAAATCCTATCCTTTCCTTTCATAATGCTGAAATAGTAACCAGCCTTCTAAAATTAAATGACCATAAAAGTATCTGCATTATCTCCCTTTACATTCCTCCTGGTAACAACACCACTACCTTGGAAGACATCCTCTCTTGGTCCTCCTCAAATATTAAACATGAAACTTACATTATGGGAGATGTAAATATTAACTGGCAAAAAATCAGTGACCATAATCCCACCTTATCAATCAATCTTTTCAATTTCACGCAACTTATTAACTCTACCACTAGGCCCAACAAAACTAACCTCACAGGCTCCATCCTAGACTGGATCCTGGTGTCTCATCCTAACAGAACCACAACATCTGGTGTCATTCCAGACCCTCTAGGAGACCACCTCCCTGCCTTCACCCATAGAACAGCATCCTCTTCCTCCTTCTCCCACAAACTCTTACACACTCGCAACTTAACCAACTTTAACCCCTCCACCTTCTCTGACTCCCTCAAAATCATTAACTGGAACCCACTAAAAACCCTACCCCTAGATGAAGCTGTTGATTTCTTCAACTACACATTCCTTACTGTCCTAAACTCCTTAGCTCAAATCCGAACTAAAAGAGTCAAAGCCAAGACTGCCCCTTGGCTTACTAAAGAAACCAAAAAATTATGCAACAAAGAGATAAATCTTGGAAAAGCTATCTCCATCATAAACAGCCTGAATACTTACTTAAATACAAACAGTTAAGAAACCTAGCCAAAAAACATGTCATAACAGATAAAAAGTCTCACTACAACTATTTACAAATAAATCATGCAAAAAGAAAACAAACAATTCTGGAATTCTATTAACTCTCTTCTTAAGCTTGGTACTACAAACAACCCCTGCCCTGATACTAGCAAATCTGACCAAGAAATTGCCAAACTATTCAACACCTTCTTCACCTCTTCTATTGCTGAGCTAAACAAAACCTTCCCCAACAACATCCCCCCACCCCCCCCTGCCCAAGTTTCCACATCCTCACCTCCCTCTCCCCCTATCTTTGAACTTAAACCTGTATCCACCCACTCTATAAAAAAAACTTCTCTCCAAACTCAAACCTTGCACCAATGCCCCTGACAACATCCCCTCCTCCTCCTTCTTAAAAATTGCCTCCGACAGTATTGCTCTCCCTATTAGCATCCTGAGATCTCTTCTCGAGTCCTATGTACCCAAACTATGGCGCTCTGCTTTTAGTCTTCCACTCCACAAAGGTGGCAAAAACTGTAACTTCTCCAACTTCTGCCCCATTGCCATCCTCTCTCTCATCTCAAAAATTCTTGAAAAATGCATCCACCTGCTGCTCATGACATTCCTAACCGAACACCTGCTGCTCTCTCCTACCCAACAAGGTTTCCACCCTGGACATAATACCAACACAGCCCTTCTCTCCTTTTCACACTCTGTCAATTCAGTTCGAGACTCTGGTAACTTAGTTTCATTTGTTCTCTTAGATCTATCTAAAGCTTTTGATACCATCTCCCACTCCCATCTACTAAACCATCTATCTAACCTCAACGTCTCCCCAAAAACTCTATTCTGGTTTTCCAGCTACCTTTCTGACAGGTCCCAAGCCATGAAATGGGGCCAAACCTCCTCCAGCTTCCTTCCTACTCCCACAGGAGTTCCCCAAGGCTCCATAGTTGGCCCTCTGCTATTTAACATCTTCATTAATGATTTCCACAAAGCTATTCCCAATACCAAAATTGTCCAATATGCAGATGACTCAGCTTTGATCTGCTCTGCTTCCAGCTTTAAAGAACTCCAGTGCCTAACTCAAACCTCCTTCACAACCACTGAAAAATGGATGCACCAAAATCACCTCTCACTTAATGCTAACAAAACTAAGATTCTTCTTTTCACCCACTCAAAATCCACCACCACTGAAAAAAATTAATTTCAAATTTCTTGCCTTAACAACTCCATCATTAACATCATTCCCTCTGCTAAACTCCTAGGGGTCACAATCGATGAACACTTAAAATTCAATACCCATATCCAACTTAACATCAAGAAAACCCATATAAAACTTGGCTTACTGTACAGAAATAATCAATTCCTCTCCCCCTCTACTCAACATACATTGGCCACTACATATCTCCTCCCATCTATTCTATATGGTGCCTCTCTGCATACAAATCTATCTTCTACCCTAACCTCCAAACTGGATGTATGCTACAATAACATTTCCAAATTCACCACCAAGGCAAATTCCCTCTATCATCACTGCACATGCCTACAAACTCTAAATTGGCTTGAACCCCCCAATCAAATAGACAACCTCCAAATTGTCTCAGCCCACAAATTAATTTTTCAACCCACCCTCTGCCCCGCACTCTGCAATATTCTCCATCCTTACACCCCCCCCCAGACTCCTTAGATCTTCTAACCAAAACCTTATTTCCGTCCACAAACCCAAACGCCCAGCTGGTCAGCTTTTACTCTCCTTTTCCCTTGCTAAAAAATGGAATGCCCTTCCCTCTACTCTGATGGCCCGTGACAACCTACACTCCTTCAAAACACAACTCCTCTCCTACCTGCATACTCACCGAAAATGTAA
This sequence comes from Protopterus annectens, assembly GCF_019279795.1. Lineage (NCBI taxonomy): Eukaryota > Metazoa > Chordata > Ceratodontiformes > Protopteridae > Protopterus > Protopterus annectens. The sequence goes on along the minus strand of NC_056725.1, from coordinate 1,133,079,329 downwards.
CTGCACACTTCACTCTATAACTCCCAAGCTCCCCTCCTCCTTCTCTCCTGGCTAACCTTCATACCTTCCAAATTTCTCTCATAGTCACACATTGCTAATGTTACTAACAACTACTCCCAACCCTATGCGTATTGCCTATCATCCTCCTGGACACTTTTCTTTAACGTCCAAGTTGCATAATTGAACGACTACCTACTTGAATGCATTCTATCTACTGTTTGAATAATTCAACCCTTTGTATGTAAATCAAATTTATCTTTGTATTTTATTTGTACTTCTTAACTGTATGATCATTATGTCTTGTAACATTGTATTATGGAGCTTTTCTCCCCGGGCCTCCACTGAAAATGGGCTCTTTAGCCCAGTGGACCTCCCCGGTCACTAAACTGGAATAAATAAATCTCTACAAGTAATGATATGCTTTGTAAATTGTTGTTGAACACCTTCTAAAACCAAGACATCCCATTTCACTGTAGGACCAAAACAACATATTGTACTCAGTGATGGGCTGAACATAACTGTTTACACTTTCTAATACTGCCTATTATTAACTAATACGTCACTTGGTTAAACCCATTGTTTCTTGTTTTGAGTTCATAAAAAATAATTCAATAACTTTTGATGCCTTAGCTTTATCTTTGAAGGCATTTAGTCCTATTCTTAAAATTACTATATATAATGAAGCCAAAGTCCTTATATTCTGTCATCTTCTAGAGTTCGTGGGGGCCTATATTTATCTGATATTCAACTAATGGTTTCTCAAAATGCAATGTAGCACATTTATCCTTATTAAAGATTAGTCTAGCTAAGTCTAACCATTCGGCCACCAAACACATATAAGTGCTGAAGTGGTCAAAATCACCTGTTGATGTAATAACACAACCTAGCTTAATATTGTCTGCATACTTGTCCATCCAAACATTAGATGTCTTAATAATAAATGAAAATACCAGGTTGAACAGCACTGGTCCTAGATCTGAGCCCTGGGGAACCTCTTTATTCACTTCAAACCAACTAGATGTAAAAGATCATATCCTTATTCTCTGCAGTCTACCACAAAGCCGGTTAGCCACCCAGCAAACAATGTATGAATTAACTTTGTGTTTGAGCATGGTATTAATTATAGCAAAATGAAGGACACTGTTAAAAGTCTAGGCAAATCCAAATAAATCACCACTACAGACATGCTCATACCAATACTGTTGTTATTGCCTCATAAAATTCAATTAAATTAGTGAATGTAGAACTTCATTTTTGTGAAACAATGTACAGTGAGGTCCATTAAACATTCTTAAAAGTCTTAATTAAGAAAGGAAAGTAGACACCTCTCAAAAATCTTCCTCAACAGTGAAGATTGATAGGTCTGTAATTGTAATTGCACCCTAAATAACAACCCAAAAAAGTTCTGTAAATCTATCTCCACTCTGTGTAATCCTGGCACCTTCCAAAACCCATCTCCCTCACCTGATAAGAATCCACAACAAATTTCCCATCCCTTCCACACTAGTTTTATCACTGCCATTCAAAAGCTAATCAAAGACTTATCAACAATCATAAAGTTAAACTCCCAGGACACAAATTGTTCTCTGCATAGCAACACCAGCCTCCCTTCCAAAGACATTTCTAGCAATACTCACACAACTCCTTCCTTTCCTATTCAAACAGTGCCTGCCTCTCTTATACTCAAACTTCTAACCAAACTAAAACCTTGCTCTCTTTCTGCTGATAATTTACCTCCTGAGTATTTACAACTTGCAGCAAATGCGATCCCATATCTAGTTAACACTCTTAGAAATCGGTCCAACTCAGAATGTTATGTCTCAATTGTGGAAAAAATCTATTATAACTCCATTACATAAAGATGGAAATCCTCACGACTTCTCTAACTATTGGCCTATCTCTATACTCTCTCCAGTATCAAAAATCTTAGAAAAATGTGTACAGACTCAACTACTTAAATACATCTCTGAAAATAATCTTCTTGCCCCTACCCAACAGGATTTCCATCCTGCTCACAGCACTATCGCATCCCTTCGCTCTTTCACTGATACTGTAAACAAAGCTATTGATGCTGGTCTCCCTACTTCACTAATCTTACTGTATCTATCAAAGGCTTTCAACACAGCTTCACATACCAAACTGCTAAAACAACTAGCAAAGCTAGGATATTCCCCCAGTTCTCTTACCTGGTTCTCCTCTTACCTAAACAATAGGGAATAATCAGTCAGATGGCACAATGAACAATCAGAATATCAGGCAAACAGTATAGGAGTCTCACAAGGATACATTCTAGGGCCCCTACTCTTTAAAACATGCATCAATGATCTTCACAAAGCTTCCCAACAAGGTAGACTCATCCAATACGCTGATGATTCCACCATCATATCAATCTCCAATAATTTCTTAAACCTCCTTACAGTTACACAAAATGCATTCACAAACATAGAGACCTGGCTAAATAATGCACAACTATTATTAAACCCCCCCAAAAAACCAACTTTTACTTTTCTCTACAAAACGATTAGATATAGATTTCAAAATCTTTTCACAAGATAACACAGAAATTGAAATTGTGAGGACTGCAAAATTATTAGGCATAATGATTGATGATAAACGCACCTTTGAGCCACATATTCTCAACACAATAAAGAAAAAATACTTCAAACTAGACAAACTTTACCATCATAAACTGTACCTATATAGCCACAACAAAACAACATTGGTCAGTATCTTACTTATCCTCCAGGGGTTATTGAGGCAATGAATTTTTAATACTGATTTAAAGTTTTTTTAAACAGTCAGTTTGAGTTAGGTGGGAGGGGAGGGTATTCCAGAGCTTAGCAATGGTATGGAAGTATAGACTTTGTCCAGCTCCATCATTCCCTTACTCAACCACTACCACTGTACTACTACTCACACCACCACTCATGTCTCACCCTCACTCAGCTCCCCTCCCACCAACTGTTGGGAAGCTTTGTGAAGATCATTGATGCATGTATTAAAGAGTAGGGGCCCTAGAATGTATCCGTGTGAGATTCTGCAAACAGCTAAAGTTAACTTTGAACCTAACACCACTCTTAAGTATTCAACTGCGGTACCACCTTTATCATTCTTATAAGAAAAGCACAGTCTGGGTCTGAACTGTCTGCAAACAGCTAAAGTTAACTTTGAACCTAACACCACTCTTAAGTATTCAACTGCGGTACCACCTTTATCATTCTTATAAGAAAAGCGCAGTCCGGGTCTGAACTGTCTGCAAACAGCTAAAGTTAACTTTGAGTATGTGTCTACCTGTCTGAGCCACTATTCATTTTCCCCTGGAGAGCACTCTGCTTTGGCTTGTAAGCAACCCCCCCATCCCCCCGTCATCCTGACAGAAAACTGGCTAAAACCTCACATTACCAGTGAGAAAATACTCCCTACCCATTACGACATACTCAGAGTAGACTGGCTAAACAAGAAAGGAGGTGGTGTAGGTATAATGTTTAAACAGCATCTAAACATCCAGATCTTAAAATCATCAGATTCACAAAACACAGGCAACACCAACAAAATTGAGAAACACAATAAACCAGCACTTGATCAGCAGTTCCTTTATTCAAAAAGTGATCTGGTACCTCTGCAATTCGCCTTCATGGATCACAATTCCTTCAAGTTCCAAGCAATCATTATATACGAATATCAATCACAGATGGGGTTTGGAATCTATCATTGATATGTTGGGTGATGGGCCCAGGACCAGCTTCTTGATTAATTTACTTGAATTTTATTTGACTCATAATTATTTTTCTTTTAACAATGAGTTTTTCTCTGCAATGAAAGGGTACGGCTATGGGGGCTGCTTTTGTGCCCTCATATGCCATTATATACATGGGATTTTTTGAAAAGAAATGTATTTATCCCACTGTATTTTTAGGAACAATGTTTTGCTATATAAGTGTTTTATAGATGACCTTATTTTTATTTGTAAGGGTGATATTATTGATTTTTTGTATTTTTTTGACACTCTCAATAATAATGAACATGGTCTAACTTTCTCCTATGAGTTGAATAGGGAACAGATTAACTTTCTGGATATAACTTTATACAAAAATGATGAAGTTGTAGGCTATAGGCCCTTTAGGAAATCAACTTCGGTCAACATGTTTTTACATGCCACTAGTATGCATCAAGGACATTTGCTGAATTCTTTACCACATGGTGAGTTTAAAAGAATTTATGAGCATACTAGTGATAAAAATGAAAAAAACTCATGAATTAGATAAGGATTTGTCTAGGTTGAGGGAAAGAGGTTATAATGACGCCCATTTATTGAGATGCAAAAACAAATTACTTGGGAATGATTATGATGGACCACATATTTCACTTAGGAATAGGAAATCCGGGAGCAGGATGCATCAAATAAAGGACATTGATGATGATAAGAAACTTTTTTATGTCACACGATTTTCTCCGTTTTCTAATGAGTTAATTCAGATAGTGAGAAAGCATTGGCACATTGTTTGTGAAGGTGAAATGATAGGTAATTTGTTTCCGGAACATATTACATTCTCCTTTAAGAGGGGGAAAAAATCTAAAAGAATTAGTAAGTTATAATTTTGTTGAAGGGAACAATAATTTTTTGCCTTCCGGTACTTTTCCATGTGGTCATTGTAGCATTTGTAATAGGGTCAAGAATTTGAATATCATTAATGGCAGAGCATTTGTTCCTAAGTTTTATTTTAATTGCAGATTGATGGGGGTGGTCTATATTTTGGGCTGCTCATGTACTGATATGTGGTATATAGGGCAGACTAAATGTATGGTTAAGATTCGTGTTTTAGAACACTTAAAGAATATTAGAAATTACAATGAAGCTAGCCCTATTGCCAAACATTTTCATGATTTACATGGTGATTCCCCTAGTAGTTTAAAATTTTGTGTACTTAGTAAACCTTTCCTGTCCAGAGGGGGTGATAGTGTGGCTAAATTACTTGAATTAGAAACAAGAATGATTTTGAAGTTTAAGACTTTAAAGCCCTTTGGTTTGAATCAGGAATTAGGTACATAATAATTAATATTTATTAATTGATATTTTGTGTTTTGTGTTTATGTATAGTCTTATTAGAATATGCATTTATATTAATATGTATCTATTTAATTATAATAAGTTTGTCACTTTAAATGTTTATAATGTTTAATATGCTACTAATTAGTTGATTAATAACAGCTGTGATTTAGTGTGTATTTATACTTGCTTGGAACTTGAAGGAATTGTGATCCATGAAGGCGCATTGCCGAGGTACCAGATCGCTTTTTAAATAAAGGAACTGCTGGTCAAGTGCTGGTTTACTGTGTTTCTCAACTTAAAATCATCAGCTCCACAAATAGGCAATGAAGAAATAATATATACCGACCTCAAAACAAAACCATCAACATAATTGGATGCTACTTCCCACCTGGCCATAACATCCCTCCACTAGAAAACCTCCTCAGCTGGTCTACCCACCATCTCCCCCAAGAAACTATATTTTTAGGTGATTTCAATATTGACTGGCAATCCTGTTCTGGCAACCATCCAACCCATCATGTAAACCTGCATGGCTTCACCCAACTAGTCCACTCGCCAACCAGGATAAATAAAAACTCCAGCAAGCACACTACCCTGGATTGGATACTAGTCAATAAGAGCCCCCAGTCATATATAACAGGCTTCTTATCAGAAAGCCTCAGTGATCACACCCCAACATTCCTACTCAAAAAATACCTATACCAAGCTAAACCTGTCATCTACCGTCAGATACGTAAAAAACTAAACTTTAACCCACTCACATTCATCTCATCCCTCAAAGAATGTAACTGGCATCCTCTAAAGTACCTAGTCTTGATGACACAGTTGGATGTTTTAATACTACCTTCCTGGGCATCCTTAATTACCATGCCCCCATAAGACTTTCCAGAACAAGAGCACAACCCTCCCCATGGCTACAGAAAACCACTAAGTCAGAAATGAAAAACAGGGATAAAGCCTAGGAGCACTGGTGCAAAACCAAAACCCCCTCAACTAGACAGAAATTCCTAGAACTACGCAATAGAGTCAAAAAGCTAATAAAACAGGACAAATTCCAATACTACCAGTCTGCCCTAGACTCCTCCCAACACAGCCCCAAACAATTCTGGTCCGCCATAAACTCCATCCTTCACCCAGGTAAAGTCAGTACCCCTCCTCCTAACATCCCTCACTCCTCTGAAAATCTTGCTACCTCATTCAACACACACTTCACACAAACCATACTATCACTAGCTAAACAACACCCCCCTCCCCTCCAACCCACACCTTCAACTAGTAATCTCCCCACTGCCTTCTCTTTTTCTCCTGTACCTACCTCCAACATAAAAAAACTCTTAACTAAACTTAAGCCCACCAAATTAGCAGCAGACAACCTCCCAATTGAATACCTACAAATCACAGCTGATGCTCTGGCCTACCCAGTATCCATCTTGATTAACTGATCTCTGTCAGAAAGTTACGTTACCACACTGTGGAAAGTATCACATATAATTCCCCTCCACAAAGGCAGACCCTCCACAGAACTAACCAATTACTGCCCCATAGCTATTCTCTCTCCACTCTCCAAAATACTAGAGAGATGCATACACTCTCAGGTCTCAGACTACCTCCTTACTAACAACCTCCTTTCCAATACTCAGCATGGTTTTTGACCAAACCATAGCACCACCACTGCCTAACTCTCCTTTACTAAAACTATCCTTCAGCATAAAAACAATGGCTATCTCTCCTCTGCTACTTTCCTAGACCTATCTAAAGCATTTGACATGGTCCCGCACAAACAACTTATCTCTGTCCTCAATAACCTATCCTTCTCACAATCGGTCACCAACTGGTGTCAGAGTTATCTGTCTGATCGCCAACAATCCATTGTATGGCAGCATAACATATCTCCCCAACTATCTGTCTCCATAGGAGTTCCCCAAGGATCCATCCTTGGACCCCTACTCTTCTCTGTTTTCACCAATAATCTAGCCTCTGCCACCAAACATGGCACACTCATACAATACGCAGATGACTCAACCATCATCTGCTCAGCCCAGTCCCTACCCAAACTGCAAAAAGTCACACAGGAAGCCTTTTCCTCTGTTGAAACCTGGTTATCTGATGCCCACTTAATACTCAACCCAAACAAAACTAAACTACTCATCTTCCAACCCACCAAACATACCCAAAACAACTCTCACTTTAACATCACAGCAAAAGACAACACCACTATATACCCTACTGAACACACCAAGTTACTAGGAGTGGAAATAGACAATAAACTAAAATTTGACATTCACATATCAATGACCATAAAAAAGTCCACAAAAAACTAGGAGCATTATACAGAAATATGCAACTTCTCACTAAAGCAGCAAAGATTTCAATAGCAAATTCCCACCTTATCTCCACCCTACTTTATGCCTCTCCAATATATACCAACCTAAGGCAATGCGATCTAAACAAGCTAGAGACCTGCTATAACAAAATCACCAAATTCGCCAAATTCGCCACAGGGGCATCCTACCATAGTCACCACTGTCTCTCACTTGCCGAACTGGGCTGGCTTGAACTCCCTCACCTCCTTCAATGGTATCAACTCTCACTCGCCCACAAACTAGTAAACCATCCACTAAATGTCCCATCTCTCCAGAATCTACTCCAACCTTATCGCACCACCAGACCACTAAGATCCAGCAACAAAAATCACTTGCAGATCACTAAAGCGAATAACTCTGCTGGTGAAGCACTATTCTCTTGTGCCATAGCTAAATTATGGAACTCCCTCCCACCCACAATTACCTCTGTACCATCATGCACCCACTTCAAAACTTTACTAAAAGTGCACCTAAAAACATGCTGGCTATGCCCTTGCAACTCCCACTCTAATATCACCCACCCCATCCAACCACAACCTTTCTTTCCACCCCAGTAACTACCTTGATTATAGCAAGCTCCTGCTCATAAGCCCAGTACTTATTATACAGCAGGAACTTTTTATTTTAACATTTGTTAATGTCTGTTATGTACTTCGCAGATAAAAATTCTAGTTGTCTACTGATGTACTATGTTCTTCGTCTGTAAATATGTTTGTAATTAATTGCTATGTTAAATTGTTAATCACTATGTAATCCTATGTAACTACTGTCTGTTTATTTTAACTGTGGAGCTTTTCTCCCCAGGCCTCCGCTGAAAATGGACCTACATCCAGTTGGACACTCCCGGTCAACAAATGTAAATAAATAAATAAATAAATAAATAAATAAAAATGATCCCTTCCCTCCTATATGGAAGTACCATTTTTACTAACCTTCACTCATCTCTTAGCAATAAACTGCAATCCTGCTATTATAAAATAGCTAAATTTGCCTCAGGAAAGCCTAACCACTTACACCATTGTTAAGCAATTTTAGAATTGAACTGGCTAGAATTTTCCCACTACTTCAGTTATACCCAACTGACTCTAGCCTACAAACTCGTTTTTAAACCCAACACCTACCCAGCACTCCGGTCCATCCTACAAACTTGCATTCCAACCCAAACTCTTAGATCCTCCAGCAAACAGCTTTTAAATGTAACCAAACCCGACTAAAGAGCTGGACAAAGTCTATACTCCCATACCATTGCTAAGCTCTGGAATCCCCTCCCCTCCCACCTAACTCAAAATGACTTTTTAAAAAACTTTAAATCAGTATTAAAAATCCATTGCCTCAATAACCCCTCTTGCCCCTGCAAAACAAACAACAAGCCACTTTAAACCTGTCCCTTGCATAATGTATGTGAAATATCTTAAATTATATCTTATACTGGATGGCAACTGAATTTCTGTTTTGTACAGTGCTGTGTAATTTTTGCATTAGTGCAAACTTTGAATTGTACTGTAATATTTATCCACATTTTTAATATATATATTGTAATATACTACTTCTATTTCTGTGAAATACTATATTTTATTAAATTATTGTACTCTGTATTAATATTTTGTGGAGTTATTCTCCCCGGGCCTCCACTGAAAATGGGTTTCTGACCCAGTGGACGTTCCTGGTCAATGAATGTCAATAACTAAATAAATAAAATACTTTTACTGTCCGTTGGGCCCTGGTTATGAACAGTATCAGAATACAATAAGTTATGAAAAAAAACGAGTGATAGTCGCTGAGATATATTTATTGCAATATGCCCAGAAAATGCCTGGAATATTAACAGGTCCCATACCACTACCCTGTTTAATATAGCTCAAAGATGCTTGCACAAGGGTCATGAAAATTGGCACATACAATTGTCTTCTATTAAAATTCTAACATCAGAAAAATCATCAAACAGTATAGCATCTTCTACCAAGAAGTTCTCATTGAGCAAATTTGCCAATAATTCTCCAGCATTCAGCACTTCACCTCAAACAGAAATTGGTCCGAAAGATTTGACCTCAGTACCGATGTATCTAACTTAAACATTTAAATTTTCTGAAAATAAGGTCTACTAACTAAATTATTGTCAAGTTTTCTTTTTCCTAATCTCAAAGAGGCATTTATCCTTCTAGAGACTAAATTATAGGTCTGTTTTAAATCATGTCTCCTGAACCTCAACCACAGCCTAAATTTCTTCCTCATTTTTCTTAGAAGTTTAGTGTGAACAGTATTCCACCATGAAGGTGCAGTTCTCAATAAACTGTTAGTTATTGTTTTCTGACATCCAGACAAAATAACTTCACAAATGTTTTCAAATTTCTGCCAGTTATTCACAACATTATTTATCTTGGAGGAATTCAACTCCATAGTGCTTATTTGATTAATAATATTTGGATCGAGCAGCCTAGACTTATCAAAAATACTCTTCTGTTGATTCGTATGAAAAGCTTTAATTATTATATTAAACTCAAAAGCTGAGTGATCTGAATTGCCTGTTGAGCAATCTCAGAAACTTAATCTGGATATTTGTAAGTAAGAAATCTAAGATATTATTTGATCGAGTAGGAAAATCAATCATCCGAGTCAAATTGTGTAACATATATAAATCATAAAATTCATCCCCCAACATTGCTGCTGTTGCGCCATGAGACCAACTGATATCTGGAAAGTTAAAATCACCTAATATTATCAGGTTGTCATAAGTCATAAACTTGACCAAGCCATCAATAGAACAGAGTCATTCAGTGCTTGATAATGTAGGGCTTTTATAACAAACTAACAAGTGTTAGGATGTGGACAGATGCAAATTTTACACAGGAATGTTCAACAGATGAAGTAAAACTATAACATCAGCTGGAGAATATAATTATCCCAGTCAGTATTAGCAGGCATCTTTTAACATTCCAAAAGAATGTTGGAACTGTAGATGGGCTACAGCTCTCTGCATCACACCTAGTAGGTCTATTCATGCAAAAAGAACATCAGCCTATTTCTAAGAGACATTTGAGGAATGCCTACATACTTTAAAGATGTTGCAGCAAATAGCATGCCTTTAAAATACCTTACAGCATTGACTGCATACATAGTGATACCAAGGAATTTCTGGGGCCAGGTGTTGGGGCACTATTAAACACTAAAGAGTTACATCTGTGCAGGAACAAGTAATCTGTAGTGCCAGCGGCATTATCACTGGCATCTGCATATAGTACCCCACTGGTGTGAACTATGCACCATATGCTAAAGAACCAGGGATTAACATCACATGGACAACTTAATGCTGAATGTTGCATGGACAAATCAGAGTTATAATTCTGTGTTATAAGAAAACTGAAGGCACTGCGTACTAAGGAAGGATTATGAAACAGGGAGAGCAATGCTAGACATCAAAGAGCAGAGCAAGAATCTGGTGTTTAGAGTTACTAAAAGTGTAAATAATGGAATACTGTGAAGGTACCATACAAAAGGCCTACAAGATATTTGAAAGCAGATTTAGCAGAATGGACTTGAAATATGTTGACATCTTCATGTCATTGTATAGGGCAGGGATATAGTGTCATCTAAAATACTGCATCTAGTTTTTTTCAGGTCCTACAAAGTGGAAGAGATAAGTCTGTTACAAGTGTTGTAGAAGAGGGTTACTATCATTGAGATAAAGATTGAAAAGTGTAGTGTGTGAGGTGTAATTGAGAATTCTTGGCCTATACATACTAGACAAGAGTAGGGGGATTGTGAATATGATATGAGAGCATTGCATTTTGAGGGGATATATTATCAAGACTCAGAGGAAGGGACAGAAAGGAGGAAGAGGTCATGGATGGTAAATTCTAGAAACAAGAATCAAGACAGGCTTAAGAATTTTCAAAAAAAAATGGTGAGTGGAAAAAGAACATGTAGCTAGTTGAGTGACAGAATATAAGAAAACAGAAGGATGAAGGGTTCCATGTATAATAGAAAAGAAAGAAAAGAAGATGAACCGAGGAAGAATCATTTCTGTCTAGCTATAATGATCCGGCAGCCACAACAGACTGATATCTATATCTGTCAGCATAACTGCATGTTTGTCTCTTTGTACTTGTAAGTGGTGCATCAAGGCAATGCAAAGTGTTGTCAGAACAGTTAACAGATGTAAGTGTGATGGAAGAGAGATGCAATTAGATGTCCTGATAGAAAAAAACTAACATTGCAAAGCAGGCTACATCAGTGTAAACAAGTACCTATGCCATGCATGGGAAGAGTAACACAGGTCATGGATTAGACAGTATACAAAATGCATACATGTTTCAGTGTCAGAGGTGCCTTGGATGGTATTGCAGTGTCATGTGCATGCTAGAAAGTGCCCAAGTAACTGTGTAGTGTAGAAGCAGGCTGTACAGAAGAATGTGTGTAATGGATGGTCTCTCAAGACCTGCTATGTGCCTGCATCTGGGCAGATAATGCTGGCAAACCCCAGCAGTCATGGTGACCACTCCAGTGCAAAGACCACAGTCAGCTTTGTGAATAAGAATATTTTCACTAGACTGCTGGAAGAACTGAAGTCACATTTAGTGCCCCTTTTTCTCTTTAATATTCCTTCTTGTGATCATCTTTTTAAAATTACTCGGGTTTTGGGGTGAGCATACCCCAAATATATATAGATGTTTAATGCACTTTTTTTGCCATACAGGTTGGCTGCTTCTGCTGTCTCTTGTCAATCACTAGTTAAATGCTGTGGGAAGGGGTATATTTATGGTACCAGAGTTAAGAAATCAAGCGACCAGCAACTGAGTCTATAATATACAATGTGGCTGAAGAAAAGCTTATGCTTTACTGCATAAAATAAGAAAAATAATTTACTGATTTAATAAAGCTAATACAGTATGTCTGGAAGTAAATGAAAAGCTATGACTTACAATTGTTGAAAAGCTATCTTAGTATTACATAAGTACAGGAATTTGGAATGAACCTGCAGGGAAATAATTATTAAGAAAAATGAATTATGTACCTATTCTAAAACTGTGGAATCTGCAGCTAAACCAGCCTTGGGGGACACTAGAGAAGAATAGGTTCTGAGAGGTATCCTCATAGGCTTGAACTAATTTATAGGCTTATCAATAAGGCAGTTAGTCAGGACCCTACAATGTTTTTAGTAAAGTTTTCTGTCTATACACAAACTATTTACTGCCATTATATTGTACATTTTTTTTGCTTAACTCAGAAATGTGTAGTTTACTGCTGCTGGCCGGTAGGAAGAATCTGCTTAGTTGCAGTAACTGAGCTGTCCAGGAGAGTGAATTTATGAAAATGTTTCTGCAGATAGACCAGGAGTCTAGTAATGATTGTCTATATATGACCATATTATCTTATGATTTTCTGTACAAAAAGGAGAAAACTGTTGCAAAGCAGGGTGCACTCACACATCTAAGTGGGTACAACAATGTGTTATATATGTATCTTCTTATGGCCTATGAAAGTATGGGTGTGATTCCCAAAAGCACTTTATTTGCTTACTGCAATAAATGACAGCAGAAGAGAATATAAAAACAAGGAAAATTGCCTGTTTATGTTCAGGAGCATATAACACTAAAAAGTAGTTATTTCAAATAGTTATGTAGAACTGCTATATTTGGGATCAAGAGGAAAGCCTAGCTTATAATGAAAAGGCAATACGTGTTTTCTGTGATAGGTGACATTATTCAAATAAAAATAGCAAGTAGTGCTGCAAGCCTGTTGATAGTTTAATTTGCTGGCATATCCTGCTAATGTTATTGACTAATCTAAAACTAAGATTGGCAAATTGTCATAAATAGAATCTTCTACACTCACTGTAGATCATCCCAGTGGAATTAATTATATAAATCAGTGAATCAGTAGTATTTCATTCTTAACCTCGAGTTAGTCTGTGGGTAGAATCTGCCTGCTGTTTGTGTAGGTTTCCTAGTAAGGAAAATGGTTGTAACTTCTGTCCACCTGTGGAAAACATGCTATTTGATCGAATATTCCAAACTATCAATATGTTTTATATTTTCCCTTGCTGTTGTGGCTTTATGCACGATAGAAAATGTTTTGCATGTATTTCATTTACTTATTTAGCAAGCAAATGATTAAATAAATTAAGTAGAGCTAGGTAGCAAATTTCATGAAAAAGTTACAGGATTGATAACCAGAGGACAATATTTGAAATGTAGTGAATAGAATGCCTAGAAGCAATGAGAAAGATGTTTCTTCAGAATGGGCTTCATGTACAACATTTAGGTTCAAATAAAGTGAAGCAGATAAAAAAGTGAATGCAGTAGAACTGAGCATAGTTGTGCTGTGCTGCAAAATGTTCTGCAAAGGCTTCGCTATTTCTCAGTATCTGTTTACTCCCAAAGGAAGATGGAACAAAAATCCTGAAGTGCAGTCTGGTGTGGTTTCTGGATGGTGATTCTCTTTCAGACAATCATCTTCCTTCAGCTGTTCCTGTTAGGGTTCGCCACAGTGGATCATCTGTTTCCATTTCTTCCTGTCCCCTGCATCTTGCTCTTTCACACCAACTGCCTGCCTGTCCTCTCTCACCACATCTATAAATGTTATCTTAGGCCTTCCTCTTTTCCTCTTACCTGGCAGCTCCATCCTTAGCATCCTTTACCCAATATACCCTGCATCCCTCCTCAGCACATGTCCAAACCAACGCAATCTCGCCTCTCTTGCTTTGTCTCCAAGCTGTCCAACATGAGCTGACCCTCTAATATACTGATTCCTAATCCTGTCCATCCTAGTCACACCCAGTGCAAATATTAACATCTTTAACTCTGCCACAACCAGCTCTGACTCCTGCCTTTTTATCAATGCCACCATCTCCAACCCATATAACATAGCTGGTCTCACTACCCTCTTGTAGACCTTCCCTTTCACTCTTATTGGTACCTGTCTGTCACAAATCATTCCTGACACTCTTCTCCATCTACTCCATCCTGCCTGTACTCTCTTTTTCATCTCTCTTCCACACTCACCATTACTCTGAACTATTGATCCCAAGTACTTAAACTCATCCACCTTTACCAACTCTACTCCCTGCATCCTCACCATTCCTCTACCCTCCCTCTCATTTACACACATATATTCTTTTTAGCCTTGCTGACCTTCATTCCTCTCCTCTCTAAAGCATATCTCCACCTCTCCAGGGTCTCCTCAACATGGTCCCTACTCTCACTACAGATCACAATGTCATCTGCAAAGATCATAGTCCATGGGGCCTCCTGCCTGATCTCATATGTCAACCTGTCCATCACCACTGCAAATATGAAAGGGCTCAGAGCTGATCCTTGATGTAATCCCACCTCCACCTTAAATGTATGTCACTCCCACCGCAGTCCTCACCAATGTCACACTACCCTCGTACATATCCTGTACCACTCTTACATACTTCTCTGCCACTCCTGACTTCCTCATACAATACCACAACTCCTCTCTAAGCACCCTGTCATATGCTTTCTCTAAGTCCACAAAGACACAATGCAACTCCTTCTGACCTTCTCTGTATTTCTCCAACAACACTCTCAGAGCAAACATCACATCTGTAGTGTTCTTTCCTGGCATGAAACCAAACTGCTGATCACTAATCATCACCTCCCTTCTTAACCTAGCTTTCACTACTCTTTCCCAAACTTCAAGCTGTGACTGATCAATTTTATCTCTGTAGTTACTGCAGCTCTGCACATCACCCTTATTCCTAAAGATAGGTACCAAAACACTTTTTCTCCACTCCTCAGGCATCCTCTGACTTTCCAAAATTTCATTAAACAATCTGGTTAAAAAATCCACTGCCATTTCTCCTAAGCACCTCCATGCTTCCACTGGTATGTCATCTGGGCCAACAGCCTTTCCATTCTTCATCCTCTTCATAACTGATAGCTGACATTATTTTATCAAGCAGCTGAGGTATTGCACGTCAAGCTTTATCAAAGAAAGGATTGCTTTTGAGGTGTTCAGTACAGTTTCTGTGGATGTGATTTATCTGGATTTCATTAAGGCCTTTGATAGCATATCTCACAGCATGAAATATCATGGGCACTAGTCTTCCTACCTTACAGGAGCTCTTTGAAATGAGATGTAAAAAGAGGTCCCACAAAATACTGAGTGACACTTCATATCCAGTGTATGGTTCGTTCACTAAACGTACTTCTGGTAGAAGGTTATGGAGTATCTGCTGCAGGACCTCCAGATTCATGAACAGTTTTTATCCAACTGCAATAAGACTCATTAATGCAGACATAAATCTGGATGTATCAAAACTATAATAGATTTTTTACATTCTCGTTCTTTTTCTTTTTTTCCATACAGTAATTCTATTTATTTATTGCAAACTAAAATTAATATATTCTCATTCAAGTGCAATTCGAATCACTTCCTTATGCACAGTCACCCAATCTCACCTCTGTGTATAGTGTACTTTTCTTTTCATGTGCTAATCATCTAGTAGTCAGTGTGTCCAGTGTATATAAATAGTGTACAAGCATGTGCCTCAGCTACATAGATATTTACTTTTGTACTATAGTTATTGTTTATTCTTTAATACCTATCATGACTGTCTTTTTGTGTTTGTTTTTCTCCTGTAAAAGAGCTGACACTCGAAATTTCATTTAGGTAACACTTGTGTTTCCTAAATGACAATAAAGTTTCTTTGAATCTTTGAATCTTTGATTGAAGGAGGGAAGACAGCAGTTCTGTGCCAGGGACCAACATAGCTAGAAGCTCACACATCTTGCAGATTAGCAAATAGTAGACAGTAAAGGTTATTGGAAACTATATGAAATAAAGAACAACAATTAATGGACTGTCATTTCAGTGAGGGTGCCGTTCTTATCTGACGTATTTCTGACAGTATTACTATGATGATGGAGAGTATCAAGTCAACCTGTTCATTAGCGATGTCAGGATTGCATAGGGGAAAATAAATGCATGGCCTTATCTTCAGTGACAGTTTGTGTGGCTTGTAATATGGATAGTTTGATGGCAGATGAAATTTAATTAAAAAGGAGATGATTGGGATATTCATTTTGGTGAGAAGACAAAAAATGAAAAGGATATAAATCACTCCTTGGATGAACTGTTTAGTGCTATGTGAAAGGGAACTGTCATAGGCTATCAGAATTCTAGGATGTACATCGTATAAAAGTAGATTCCAGAGCTTTCATTGTACAACACATAGAACATATCATGCGTACTCTACTGACTTGTGGTGGTCATAGGTAATAAAGGTTTACATGTTGGTAGAGAGTGTGAAATATGGTGTCAGTTGAAAAGCTGGACTATGATAACATATTTAGTTGTCTTGTACTGTATACAATGAATGAAATGCGAGTAAGGAGATGTGGCCTGTGGGAAGCAAGTATACTGGCTAGAGATGGAAAAAAGACATGTAAGAAGTCAAAATAAACAGCAAATGGAAAAGAGGTAATTCAGGATGGATTTAAGGATACTCTAATTGACAATGAGCACAGCTGCACTCTAAGATCTTTTGGGAGAAGTAGATGTATAATGTAGGACTATGTATATAATCCACTACATGGATGAACTCAGACAACAGATCTTATTCAGCCTGCAATTTAGTTTCCCGATATTTGTCACATATTTAAGACTAATGTCAGGAATGATACCTACACATCCCAATACTAACCGTACCAGAAAATAAAAATCTGACAGAGTCATCAGACTTTAGACAAATAACAATACTTTACCATTTAGCCAATATCCTGGAATGCTGCTTTATGAACAATTAAAGTAATGCTTCACCATATATGACATACTATTAAGTAAATAGCAAGACTTTAGGTAGGATTATAATACCCAAAAAGGTATACTATTTCTTCACAATTATTATAGTACAGTCTTGGCCAATTAGAATGTGCTGAAAAGATGAATAGTAAAAACTGTTTCTCTCTTTTTTTAATTTCTCCAAGTCTTTTGGGTTTCTAATCCCATGATGGGAATGGACTCCATTCCTAAGTCAAGGTATAATTAAAGTTCATGAAATTAGTAGTTTCAGTCTTTGATGTCAGCCAGAAGTGCTCTTCACAGCACCCGCAATGTACCCAGTAATGACTCCTTCTGCAGATCGTATGGAGTTACATGTATTGGTAACATATCTAAGTACAATTGTAAATTCTTTTTTATAAGACCCATTGCTCATACTGTTACTGGAACTGTATGGGTATCTTTCTTCCACATTGCCCTTATTTCTGCCTGCAAATCCTGGTACTTGATGACTTTGTGTCTATCTGTATGTAAAACACTGGGTGTAGTCATTTCAATAATCAATGCTACTTTTGTCTTCTTTTCATGGACTACTATATCTGGTTTTCTTGCAGCTATTTTTTGAACTGTTGGTAATGGATGAACCCATGTGATATAAACATCATCATTTTCTATGATGCTTTGTGATTCATGTTTCCAGGGTTTTTCAGCTACTTCAATATTATAATGTTTGCACAATCCCCAAAGCAGCAAGCTTGCTACATTATTATGCGTTTTAGTATATAGTCCTTCTGCCATTAGTATATCACAACCAGCAACAAGATGTACAACTGTTTCCAGTTCTGTTTTACAAAACCTACATTTGTCTGTTTCTCCCACATGTTCAATGGACTTTGCAAACCAACGTGTATGTAGCCCACTATATTTAGCCACCAGTATTAACTTTTCATCTTTTGGTTTAAATTCACCTCTCCTTAACCATTCCTTAATCCGATTCCGATCAAAAAGAGGTTGCTCCAAGAATTTCCTATACTTGCAGCTATATGCACTTTCCACATTCCTTCCTTCTTATCTGATCCTTCACCTTATATTCTTTCTTTCGTTTTTTGGCACATTCAGTTGCTACCTAATTTTTATCTTCTTCTGGTCTGATTTCCATGCCTGTTTGGCATTGATATGCTTCTACTAAACTAAGCAGGGAAGTCATCTTAGATTTGTTCTCCTCATGTTTCAAAACTTTCACTACATTTGGGTCTTGTGAGGTTAGCAGATATGTATACAATACAAAACTGTAAGTTAGGACAAGAAGAGCAAATTGGTTTATAGCTCGGACTTTGTTCCTTGATTTCGGTGCTGTTTTTAGTATTAATTTAAGCCTTCTAAAATATTTCTTACTGAGTTTTATTCACATTTGTTCATGTTTTATTGTTGATCTTCATCGGTTCCCAAATATTTATACACTCCTTGCTCAAGATCTTTTATATCACATTCCTGCCCCAAACTGATGTTTTCTATGTGCTGCAGCTTTCCTGCTTTAAATGTTACTTTTGCAAAAATGCAGTATTTATGAAGTAATGGAGAGAAAGAGCACTTAGTGGGTCTCTCTTTACTAATCTGAAATTAATATTTGTAGCTGTCACTCAGTACCTCCTATTTACAGCCCTGCAGATTATCAACATGTGGGAGTCAGCAATGCCATGGTTTGTAATACACAAACAAAACAGAACCTTCGCAGTAAAGTGATGTGCCAGTACATCAAATAATAGAATGTTTCAGATGGAGTACCACTGAACTCTATACTTACCTCACTAATCTTCTCGGTATTCATTAACAATATGTTTGAGTTATCTAGTCTAAACTGCATATTTGATGCAGACAGCATAAATTAAAGTCTCTCACCAAATGCCAACAAATGTTATAAAAGGATGAAAATGCCTGATCCCAGTCGACATTTTTTTTCAATAAGCTGGTATCGCAGGGCTAATGTGATTTTTGTGAAATACATTGGAGTACTTTATTGTGGGTACTATTTGTATGAAATGAAGTAGCAATTATCTTTATCACGGTCTGTTGTCAGGAGTGTACACAGTCAAGAAAGTCACTACTTGTTAGGTGGTGGGGGGCTGCATGTGTACGAAAGGATGAGACCTGTTTCCATTTGTTCAGTTTAACAAGTCATTATTTCTGTTTTACAGGCTACAATGCATCTATGTCAAGTGAGTTTGAATACTTTATTGTGACTGCTGAATATTTGTGTGACACAAGCCTGATAGAAACTACTGTGAATATTCTATTTATCACAATCATACATCTGAGATTTCTATAGTTAAGAAAGTGGCCACTACTATGGTGTATGAGGGCTATCTGTAAATTAAAATGGCTTACACTGTGATTATAATCAAGTCAAACAGTCATTAATCTAGCCTTGCAGGACATTTCTGAAAATTAAAGCAAGTTGGAATGCTTTACTGTAGCTATATTTTGAAAATCACTTTCAGGCATCTAAGGTGTACACAGACAATGGCTGTAATAGATGCATGCAGAGGCTGCCTTTGGTTAAAAGTGACTGAGCAGGAGAAGAGTCAAATAATGTATTGTGTTTGCAGAACTCACTCTATTATGATAATTGTTATTGCTTATATATAAGTGTGTACATATGTGGAAGGAGTGCTGTAGTGTATTTAAGAGTGACAAATTGGTCCTATTTTATTTCAATTTCAGCTACACTCAAACATCACAACAGTACACAGTAAGTGATTATCTTTGGTGGCCTGAGCAGGATGTGTTTGAAAACAACTTAACATTGGCACGGTGGCACAGTAGCAAGTAGCATTGCCATATCAGAGCCCCTGGTTTTCTGATTAAGTTATTGGTTGTATTGCCTGTCATGTGTAGTCATCATGTCCTCCTTTTCTGTGTGTGAGTTATATCCAGTTGCTCTGGTTTCTTCTAATGCAACAAGGACATGACATGGGTGAGCTGCCATTCCTGTGCAAGTATGCAGTTTACGTGTGTGTGTGTGTGTGTGTGTGTGTGTGTGTGTGTGTGTGTGTGTGTGTGTGTGTGTGTGTGTGTGTGTCTTGAGGTATATCTTTTTTTCATGTTTGTGTGTGTCTGTGCTTGGTTTGAAACATTTTGATGCATCTTATAATAGACCTGTCTGTGTATGTTTGTGTGTGTGTGTGTGTGTGTGTGTGTGTGTGTGTGTGTGTGTGTGTGTGTGTGTGTGTGTGTGTGTGTGTGTGTGTGTGAAAAAATAATACTATCTATTTTTATCTGTAGACACATATGGGATTGGCGGACACGTACATAGCTATTCTGGGTAATAACAGTTAACAAGTAATAATTTTTCAAAAATAAGACATAAAATACATTACAAAACATTTACACTTTTAGAATGTTGGAGGTCAGGAAGTCCACACACCTACAGCTACATATGTGGATTTTCACACAGGCTTAGTAGAGGCTTCTACCCTGGACCTTACCTAGTCTAAAACCAAGCCTACCCAGAAGTGTGCACAAATTGTTGTTATAGTTTGTATGGGGACTAGGGGCAGTGCAGTTATTATTTCTTTAATTTTCCTCACAATCAAACCTCAGAGGTGGACACAGAAGGTCACTCTAGCTTGTCTGAGGCAATGTACTGTCTGTGAGCAAGAAGTTGAAATACATAACAGTAAGTATACTTTTTTACTATCCGCACTATTAAACAGCAGGCTTGCATATCAGTGGCTATCTTTTGGTCATCATGTCCTCCTTTTCTCTATGTGGGTTAGAAGGCTTGCAGGGTTAAGAAGGCATGCTGTGTGTATACCTCTGACAGCAAAATGCTCAAATATATTGCTGTGGCCAATTGCTCTTTCAATTCATACCTGTCTGACATCTGGGGAATTCACAGAAGGTGTTCATCTTGTCTTATTAACGGTGAGGAGGTATGCTGTGTATATGAATGACATCTCAATCTAACACCAGACTGGTATACAGAAGGCGACTCTTTTTTTGTGGGTCACTAGTGAGGTGGGAACTGTTTTCAGATATGATTTATGTATCCTTACAAGGAATTATCTTCTCACTTCATTGGAAACTATTACATGGTCACCATTGAATATTAAGCCTAATATATAACTTATTTCTTCTTCAGGAAAAGACAGTAAATTTGTTTCCTTAGTTATGATTTTGCTCAGGCCATCATTGTTTGAAAGGTTTGAAAAAAGCTTTAAAATACACATTATAGCATATAGAAACCAATGGCTTCTGGGTGTCTATCGGCCAACAGACTTTGGATTTATTTGATTATTTTTCACACTTATTACATTGCAGTCTTGGCCAGTTAGAGTATGTTGAAAGGAAAGAGAAAAAAATATATGAACACAATAAAAATAATTTTGGTGGTAGTGGGAGATTAAGACAGGGAGAATCTAGATGAAAACTGGGTAGTAATGTTAGTGAGAACCAACAGATAGCATGGAGAAGCCATGAAGTCATTTGCCTAGAGCTACATTTCACTTAAAACTAGTTATAGTGACCAGTATGACAATCATCTGTCAGGCTGTGACATCCAACAGGAATTATAAGATGCTGAGCGCAGCATAAACACTGAAATCAAAGTATTGCATTTGTTTTCCATTAGCATTATGGTCTTTGGGATAGATTTGTTTTTACTTGATCTCTGGTGAGACTTTTCTTTTCCACTACTTTTGTTATAGTTTCTTTTTAACAGGGATTTTGTTTCTCAGTTAAGTGACTTTTTTGTTTGCCTGCATTCTTTATTCTGTCCAGAGCTGGATCATTGTCAAATGGGTCTCTAGGCAGTGTAAATGACTCCCCCCACACACCATCCCACCAGCCTCCCGCAGATATTCCAGCATCCATAATTATAATAAACCCTGATCAGACCTGTCAGTGTTATACTATTTTCTTCTTTAATTTTACAGTGATTACAGAGCTTTGATTTAAAACATTTATTTCAAACTTTAAATTTCAAACAATAATGTCTATTTGATAAACAAAATAAAACAGTCTTACATTGAAGACAGACTTTGCATGAGCAATGATAAACGTCTTTTCCCTTGAAACTCGCATTCACTGAAAATGTGTCTGGTTGATTAAAGACAGTTTAAGCATTTTTTTAACATTAGTTTACTGGGATACTCTGACTGAGACAGAGCCCATTTTCAGTGGAGGCTCAGGGAGAAATGCTCCAGATAAGTATTTGGAATGACCAAATGATAAGAGATTATGGTATATTCATCCACAGAGAGCCCTCCATCCCCACCAGCTATTACACTTTGACTGAGCACACCCCTTAGTGTTATGCAAAAATAAAATCACTTTTGCTTTATTGGCAGCTTTGGATAAAATACATGCAAATGTATAGTGGTCACTAGTATCATATCTTAGGAAACTGTCATATGTAGTACAGAAATAGATGATTGTTTATGAGAACAAAAGAAATATTAACCGTTTGATAACATATGCTAAGTCAATATGCACAATCTCTGCAGAAGTAAGTCATTTGACTAATTCCACATTAAAGAGAACCATTACTATTGCAAATAACATGGAATTTCAGTGTTTCATCTACAAGTGCAGTGACTGGTATTGAAGAATAAATTGCACATGTTGCATTCAAAATTGGTGTGCTGATGATATTGCCATATCATTTCTCAAACTAGATCAGCTGTGCTGTAGAAAATGGCTGGCAAACAATGGCAATAGGTTCATAGTTACTAGGCATGCAATCCTGCAGACCACTAAGTAGCTTAGCTCAAATTCTCAATTGCTCCAAAGCACTTTTTGGTTAAGTAACTTGCTCAGTCTCACATAGTAGATAAGTAAAGGTAGAAATATTCAAACCCTTGCCCAAGAAATAGCTTATTAACAAGTTGGAGCTTTAGTTCCCTGTGCTAACTGCCAGAGTAGCAGCTTTTACAATCCAATCTTGCAGAGAATACTGTATCACAGTAATATGTAACAATACTTACATAATAGATGAAGAAGGTCAAACAGTTCTGATCACCAGCAAACTATATCACCTAACAAATGTCAACCCATTTGCAGTTGTTGGAGGCTGTAAAGAAGGTATTACAAAAATATATTACTAAAATGCGACATGTTTAGATTGTATTACACAATCCAGACATATGAATTAATTCGTTCTTAAGTGCAATAAATAAAGCAAAAAATGTAAAACAATGTAAATGCTGCAACAGGCAAGTCATTCAAAAGTCAGAAATATTACTTCATACAATACACTATTTTTTTGGGGGGGGGCTTAAATACTTGCAGGGCGCATACTTCTCATTTTTGATCTCCCTATATCTTCTCTGTCATCAAGAATAGCTATCCTGTCTGACATCATTCAATACAGGTCTAACGCACTTGAAGAATGGCTAATAATGCTGTGTTGTTGCAGCATACACCTCTAGAGTCAACAGACCCAGCTCATGGACAAATGGGGCCTATGCAGGGTAATGAATCAAGATGTGCCAGCCATACCAATATCTCATTACTTGGCTGTCTCTCATCAATTACCATAAACACTACATACGTACCATATTGTTTTCTTTTTTACTTTTACAATTATCATAGTGTTTTGGATTTCATTTAAAACTTATTTCTATCTTACAGAAAAAATAGACAGCCATATCCTAAACAAAACAAAACACTCTCTCATTGAAAACAGTCTTAGCATGAGAAACAGTAAATGCTTCTTTCCTCAAAACTCACAATTAGTGAAAATATATCTGGCAACTTACAAAACTAGAGGAGATGTGCTGAGATTTACGATCTGTCTTTTGCGGACAGACTGACATCATTGTCTCTTTACTCTGTGTCATACAGACTGCTCAGAGGTGACTTGTGCCTTGCATATAGAACAATCTCTGACCTGGCTTTAATGGAAATGTTGTATATATGCAAGTCAAATGGCATACTGGTCACTCACTCAAAGGACCTTCAAGGAAAGAAGAATTTACTGGTATGTGACATCAACAGAACTTGAGGAAGAGATGGATTTGTCTCAAAGAGGTTGTCCCACCTTTGCAACAGGCTTCCTATTCATGTTAAACAAAGCCCCTCATTGGCCCTATTTAAGCATAATTTAGACAATTGAATGGGTAACCAGAAATTCACCCAAGGGGTTCCATCTGTGTCCCTCTTGGACAGGGGCAATAGATGCTGATTTTCGTGTCACTTGAACCAGATACCCTTGGGAACATGGGTTGAACATGGCTAGGCTTGTAAGGGCCCTGGGGCTGTTAGCCTAGTAACCTCCTATGATCCTAAGAAATAGTGAAGTAATAATCAGCATTTCTGTGAAGGGTGCAGGAATTCAAAAGACAAATGTGCAATGCATTTGCTAACAGCAGCCTAGGAATACTGTCTGTTGAAATAACTCAGCAGTCGCGTAACAATAAATGAAGGCTGAAAGAATCAAACCATGCACTATAGGAAGCAGGTCTTCGGACAGCTCATTGTCTTACTCATCTGCACTAAGTGCTAGACAAACTGTTGCTAACCAAACACACTGCATTTTACACCCGTGTGTGCCTGCATGCAAAAAATAAGTTAAATAAAAATGTTTTCATAGTTAAAATATTAACGTTAAAGTAATAGACTCCATGCTGTCAAATTTATTCACAGCAAAAGAATAAACACACTGTCAACATTCAACAGAACAAGGAAACCAGGGATCACATCCAAAGAACAATGTTCATATGATGATAGCCTCTTTATTACAATGAATTTTCCTTTACACCATAACTACTGTGGCTCATAGGTATGAGCTGCTAGGCTTGCAGTCCAGAAGACCACTGACATTTCCAGTTGTTCCAAAGCACTTTCTGGTTGAGTGACTTGCTCAAGGAAAGGACAAGGTATAAATGTGGGGCAAAAATCAGAGACGTTCTGCAAAATTGGAAACAGATAAGAACAGACTATTCTGAAACATTTGTAAAGTTAACAGAACAATATTTTTTTACATGAAAATCTATATTATCTGAAAAACTATGAAGCTCTATGACTGGCATTGATAGACTGTAATCCACAAAAAAAGAAAGAAAGAACTGGGGCTAGCAGTTTGTGTGGAGGATTAATGCACTTCACCGTTATGGATAAGGTGCAGGATTTAATTCAGAGCAATTCACTTAACTAAAAAGTTCTCTTAATTGAAGCATTTTAAAAAACACAGACACACACACACACACACACACACACACACACACACACACACACACACACACACACACACACACACACCATTCCATAGCTACACTAAACAACTCACAATGTGAAGTACTTACTTGAAATACAGCATTCACATTCTAGCTGGCTTCCCATTCTGTTCTTACAAAGAGGTCTGAGCAGACATGTGCTGCTGGTATTGCACACATTTGGATATCTTGGCCTTCCACAGATGTGCTAATGTCATCTCTCAGTTCCTCATAGCATTTTTTTTAAATATTTTAAATCCTACACTTTTTAATATTTTATTGCTAGCACTAGCCCATTCCCCTCCCCGCACAAACCAGCAATTGTCTCTAGGTAGCTGCTTATGTCACCTAGTGTTGGATCTGGTTCTGACTCTGTTCACTACTCATGGTAATAGTACTAGCAGTTTAAAACAGTGTCCCTGATTATTTTCGGATTTTTCCCTAATTCTGGAGGAAAGAGGTTGTAAGCTATGGGGTTGGGTTGGCTGGATGAAAGTAACTTGACTCTCTGGCTGTTTGCTCAGTTTTAAGCAGTGTCTGCAATCTACCTTTGCAGGACTAGTGTGTATTTGTGAGTTTTAAGATGTGCTTCTTAATGTGACACCTGGTATGAACAGGTAGAGTTAGTATAATTTCTTCGGCTGCCTGGGGGAAAATGATTATCTGCCTGCTGCTGTTTGCTTATTATTCTGGCTTTGAAAGACTTATGTGAATTAATATGGAATATTTTAATGTGTGGCAACTCCTTGTTTGAAACAAAAGGTGAAATGCATCACATGGTCATCCTATTTTATCACAATACCACATCTGAACTGTACATATACATTGCTATAATTGCTTGGTGGGGGTTGTTTGGGTGAAAGTGACTGATCTTCTTGTCACTTGCTCAGTTTACAGTCATTTCTCAAAGAAATGAAATGCATTACAGAATACCCAGACCTTTGAACCTTTAGGAGGGCTGGTGCCCACCCCCCTCACATACCAAGGATGTATAAGTAAATTTTGAAATGGGCTTAGTAGCAGCCTCTGCATTGAAACTCACTTAGTCTAAAACTAACACTGTCCAGAGATGCACAGAAAAGGTGACAACAGCTTGCGCGTAGAGCTGGGTATGATGTCAATATTTCTTTCACTTTCCTTCCAAACCTCAGAGGTCACTATATTGTGTCAGACTGGGACAATGTGATCATTATTTCTTCAACTTTCCTTGTAAACTTCAGAATTGTACATAGAGGGTCACTAAACTTGCAGAGGAGCAATGCACTGTCTAAAAGTAAGTTGGAAGCAATAGGGTAATTTTTTTTCATTTTCCTCACAATCGAACATTAGATGCTTATACAGAAAGAAGCATTCTGTTTATCTATGTCTGACAGTAAACTTGTTCAATTTGTTTTTTTTTTTTTTTTGTTTCTTTTTTCAGTTTTGTCCAAGTGGGACATCAGAGGGGTACACAGAAGGTGTCTGTCTTTTGTGGGTAGGGGTGAGGAGGTATGTTGTATATACATACAAAAACAGCATTCTGGAATATATGATTGAGGCCATTTGTTCCTTAATTTTCATCCCAGTTTAAATCCAGAATGGGATACATAAACAGGAACTACCTTTATTAAGGTGGCATAGGGAGGCAGATACCATTTTCTGTATTAACACATGCATTTTTCTTCTATGTTTATTGTGCACTGCTATTTGGTTATCCTTGAGCATTCCACCTTGGATGCAACTCATTTCTTCCTTGAAATAAAAAAAATATATGATTGAATGTCTTTCCTTATGGATGATTTATGTCTAGGCCATCATTAAAGCAAAAGGTTGGGAAAAGCTCTGAAATGTGTTCCAAAGCATCTATAGCCCCATGGCTACTGGTGCCTAGTGGCCCCTAGACACCCAGATTAATTTAGTTATTACAATGTAGTCTTGGTCAGTTGGGGGGCATTGAAAGCATTCAGGTAAAACTAACATTGAAGAGTAAGACTGAATTTCTTCCCTTAATCATGACTTTCCTCAGGCCATCAATGAATGAAATGGTTGTTTGAAAAACTGTAAAATGCAGCTCACAGGATCCAGTTTCCCCATGGCTTCTGGGGGCCATAGTTTAATACATTTATTTCTACCATTGTTTTTGAAATGGAGCCTTGGTCAGTTAGAGTATGTTAAAAGAATTCTTGGAAAACCAAAGTTGAAGAGCAACAATGGATTTCTTCCCATAATCATAGCTTCTGAGGGCTACAGCTTAATACAGCTACAAGAGATATTGTAGTGTAGCCTTGGCCAGTTAGGATGTCTTAAAATGAGTCAGGAAAAACCATGGTTTATGTTCAAGCCATTACTGGATTAAATGGTTATTAAAATAATGTAACACGCACCTTAGAGTATCCGGAACACCCATGGCTTAATGATTTTTTCCACAGTAGTTATTATTCTGTGGTCTTGGTCACTTAGGGTGTATTTCAAGGACTGATGGAAAACCAAAGTTGAAATGCAAGACTCAGTTTCTTCCCTTAATCATGGTTTTATTCTATCATTGAATGAAATGATGATTAAAATAAAAGAAAAAGAAAAATGCACCTTAGAGCATCCAGAACCTCCATGGCTTAATGCATTTTTTTTATGCCCATGTTATTAGATTGTGGTTTTGGACAGTTAGAGTGACTTACAAGGACTTCAGGAAAACCAAAGTTGAAATGCAAGACTCAATTTCTTCCCTTAATCATGAGTTTTGTTTAGGAAATCATTGGATACAAAGCTTGTTAAAAAAATCTGCACAACATACCTCAGAAAAAGCATTTAGAAACCCACATGGCTTCCTGCAACTCCCAGACCCTAAATTAATGCATTTGTTTCTGACATAGATTTGAGGAAGCATTGCCTACTTAAAATGTGTTGAATGAATGAATAAATGCAGGAAAAAAACTGAAGAGTAAGGTAAATTGTGAGAAAAAGAAGAAAAAAGTAATCTGGATGGAGTACATACGCCAGGAAGCACTACGTGGCATGTATGTGTGTGTGTGTGTGTGTGTGTGTGTGTGTGTGTGTGTGTGTGTGTGGAGCTGCCAGCAGTGGGTGAGGGAGGCATTGTGGAGCTTTTTTGCAGAGGGTGCCAGCTGACCTATGATTAGCCCTGGATGGAGAGTAAGTTTAAGCAACAAAGGAAATTTTGTCAGCAAAATTAATGAGCTGATTGGCGGTCAAAATGCAAGAGTGGATAGGTGATGAAAAGAATGGACAAAGTTTAGCTTTGATAAGGAAATGTTATGCTGTATAAAACACCAATTAAAATTTATCAATCAGTTAATATTTATTTAAAAAACTAAGCTTAAAATGTACAGAATAGTATATAATGCACATTACATTTAAATACAACACTCTAAGAGTTAAACAATATCAAATGAAAAGTACTTAAAGTAAGCTTAAAGATTATTGTTTATATGGTCAAAAGGTTTGTATGAAAACACAACAGTAGCACTAGTTATTTTGACAGCATACACATGTTAAAATACATAGTGTATGTGATACACAGGGCTGAAGTTTTACAATTTGAAGACATTACTGACTGAAGAAATGTATTATCATAGATTCAAAAAAAAAAAAAAAAAAAAAAAAAAATATATATATATATATATATATACATATATACACACACACACACACATATATATATATATATATATATATATATATATATATATACACACACACACACACACATGCACACACACACACACACACACACACACACACACACACACACACACACACACACACACACACACACACACACACACACACACACACACACACACACACACACACAGGTCTAGTTCAGAATACTGAAAAACAAAAAGACTGAATCCCAAAATACTGAAAACTAAAAATACTGAAGTATGGAATTTGCTGTATCTTGGAGTTGGTATTTATAATTAGCAGGGGGTGAGGGAGGCTTGCCCCCTGCATTAAAAATGTTTTCAGTATTTTGGGTTTCAGTCTTTTGGTTTGGTTTGTCAGTCTTCTGAAGTATATCCGTACATGCAAATGTATACATATATATATATATATATATATATATATATATATATATATATATATATATATATATATATACAAATTCAGTCTCAGCCTGTTCAGTCCTATTTCCAGTGACCATCTCACTGAAATAGACACTAGCAATGACACACTGCCCTGGGTGAAATGCTACCCCTCTAACCGCCACGTCTCAGTGAATTTCATCTCATCAACATCTCTATCAGTCCCTTTGCAGGAAGATGCCCCCTAAGAATTTATCTCTTTTCTTTCTACATTAGCAAGCTCCCCTTTTACTTGCCCATCTTCCTGTCCGGCTTTATGCTGCTGACATAGTCCTAGTCCACTTCAACCATTATGTCTCTTCTCTGGAACTCAAATTTCAGGCTGATTCTCATGCCCTTATTTAATGGGTCAGTGCTAAACAATTACTACTAAACTCCACTAAAACAAAAACAATGCTTATTGGCACTAGGCAGAACTCACATCTATGTCCAGGCCTCTAAAAATCCTTGATCATCTTAATAACACTATTGAAAATGCTACTTCAGTCTAATACCTAGGGATATGGTTTGACCCATGCATAAATTTCCAATTCCAGCTGGACTATACACACAAAAAATCAACTGTCTTCTATTCTGGGCTAACAGGATCTCCCCTTTTCTATCTAGACCTTGTAGAAATATCATAGGTAAATGTGTCCTACTGGCTCATCTAGAATGCTGCTTCCCTCTAATTGCTGCAATTTTTGAAAAGAAATGTACCCCCGTTTAGTCCATTTCAAATATCATTTCCAGATTTATCACTTTCTCCCCAAGGAAATGAGCAGCACTGCAACACCATTAAAACCACTACCTGGCTACCTGTGAAACAATGTGCTGACCTTCTACTTGCCTCTCAACTAGTTAAACTTATCAAGAATGACACCTTCCCTCCAATGGCTTCCAGACTATTCAGAGATGCACCGACAAACAACCTTAGACATCTGAACCATTCATGTCCTCTCCTCTAACCACCCAAACTACACTTTGCTGCACAGCCCATGCTTTCTTGGTTCTTGGTAACAAGCTGTGTGAATCTCACCCTTCTTTTTTTCAAGAAAATTACTTAGTCTGACCTCATTTTCCTTTCAGAAACAAAAGCATGTTTCAAGACTATAGGAAAATGCAACTGCTATCTCTCTGGTCATGTAACTAAACTTTTTCAATCCCTTCTTCCATCTGCATACCTTGCTCTGACCCCATTTTTGATTGTGATTCTTTCAGCATGTCAGCTTTAATTTCTATTCCATATATAATGCATGCATATGTTATGTTTTTTATTTACTCTGTATATAATATTATCTATTGCCTGTATTCCCTCAAACATCTTAGATAGTCACTCTGTATACAATGCATGTGTATATTTCATTTCGTCATTCACTCCGTGCATAATTTCATGTAACTGTGGTGTTTTCCCCATGCTGAGACTACAGTGGGTTGAATGGGATCAGTGCTCTACCATGGTTAACAAATTCAAAATAAAATAAATAAATAGAATAAATGTTCGATTGTTTCTACCAGGGTCTAAAAATGTTGACATGTGACATTAAAGAGCTACCCATAAGTTCTCCTTTTTTGATAGAACCAACCAGCCATGGGAAGGTTCATTTTAACAATGGGATTAAGAAGGTCATTGTTAGGTACATTATGGGGTATCTATCATAGTAACTTGGCACTAAGTGGCATTTTCTGTATTTTATGGGTGTCTCTTTGCTAGTCAGGAGCAGAAGCATAACTGGTTCAACCAGTGCCCCAGTCTGGTGCAATGAACCATGCTCTATACCCTCAGTTTTCAAGTGAAGATAAAAAAAAGACTTATTATAGTTAGAGCTGTACTCCCCCACTTTTCCATCAAGTGCCAAAAAAAAAAAGAAAGGACATTCCTTCCGATGGCAAACACTCCAGGTGGCCACATACATGTCCTGTCTCCCTCTTGGCCCAGCTATTCAGGTCCAGTTTTTGTGCCCTGTCCCTGATCATCCTTCAGCTTATTTTATTTAAAAAAATAATGCCTTCTTTTAAACTGTAGCAAACTGTTTGCTACAATTTAATCAACACTTGCAACAGTTTTGGCCTGCTCCAGGAAACACTAAAGTGCTCATGTTTTATTTTCAAAAAAAAAATCTTCTTTTTAAATGTAGCATACAGTTACTATAGTTTATAGCATCCCTGCTCAGAACACTACAGCATAAAAAATAAATAAATAAAATTAAAAAAAAAAAACTTTAGCAAACTGCTTGCTACAATATTGCAAGCAGTTGCTATAGTTCAGACCACACATGGAGTACTACAGCACTCAGGTTTGACTACAAATTCAATGCTGGCTTTTAAAAGCTGGTATCACATTAAAGAGATATAAGGATCGACTGATTGTGCCCTCAACACTTTGTGCCCTGGGTAGTTGCCCCACCCACCCCACCCTACACTACTGATCAGGAAGAACAAGAACAAGAACAAAAAACAGAGAAGAATGCAGTGGAGCATAAGGTTTTATTTAGGCACTTTTCTTGAGCTAGGTATCTTATGTACATGATATTGCTATATGGTAGGACAGGCATCATTTGTGTAGTAGTAGTAGATTTATAGCTTAGTAATGAATAGGTTTTGGCCATTGTGTTTGGTTGAAAGAGAGAAATAAAGAGAGCTAATGTAAATTTTAAAGTAATCAAATGAAACTGTCAGTTTGTCCTGAAAATCTCAGGCTGATGTGGGTTGTTTTATATATTTATATGTATGCTTCATTTGTAGTTACTCTTTAGTGTGGCAGAGTTTTAACCATAAATTCATATGGTTCTATTAACTTTTTAAATGAATTAGAGTAGTGTTTTTTTAAAAACTTATCCTGATTTTAGGTCTTTCCATCCCATTAATTTTGGCATTGTCCCTGATTATTGGCAAAGAAGTTAAAAACTTCTAACAGTCATTATTCTAGCTTTGGAAGTCTAATGTGCATTTGTATGAATCAAGTTGGAATACTTTGCTGTCATTATTTTTTTAAGATCACAACCAGATATCTGAGGTACATGTACACAGTCAACAAAGTGTCAGCAAATGAATGGTGCATAGGCCATCTGTGGATAAAAGTGTCTAAGCCTGATTTTTTCTTTATTATCACAGACGAACAATTACTGAACTGATAGCATTGAAGCATGCACAATAAATGTACTGAAATCAGTATAACATAAAAGTTTGTGTTGCTTATGCATGCATGAGATTGGAGAAGCAATTCAGTGTATCTAAGCATAGCAAGTTGTCCATAATTTCTTTGACTTTCTATCACAGCCAAACTTTAGCAGTGTACATAAGTAGCCATCGTTGATGGCCTGGGACTGTTGTGTGTGAAAGCAACTGTTTGGTGGCACAGTGGTGTAGCATGTACCATTGTCATCTTACAGACCTTGGTTTTCTGGTTCAGTTTTTGTCTGTGCTTCCTTTTGTGTGGAGTCTGTATGCCATCCCTGACTCTGTTTGGGTTTTAGCCAGGTGCTCCGGTTTGCATGTTAGTAGAAATATATGCAATAATTGAACTGGTATTCCTTCAATGTGCCTGTAGACAAATGAACTCTGTGTGTGTGTGTGTGTGTGTGTGTGTGTGTGTGTGTGTGTGTGTGTGTGTGTGTGTGTGTGTGTGTGTGTGTGTGTGTGTGTGTGTGTGTGTTTGAAAATGTGTCTAATATCAGAGATGCACTAAGAATGTGACTATCTTATCTGGTTAAGAATGATGAAGAGGAGGAGGAGGAGGAGGCATGCTGTCTAAATAACATTACTTAAATGTCTGTATTATAGTATAGGTGCACCTCCCTCTCTTCCTTGTTCATCTTTTCCTTCATTTTTCTCTTTGGTTTGATTCATGCGTTTATGGTTGTTGTTATTCTGACTGTTATATTTCCCCAAACAAACAAATTAAAACAAAGAAAACATATTCAGTATTTGGATTTCAGAGCTTTCAGCATGTACTAGGCTCTCCTGAGTGTTACTGCCTGTGGGGGCATGAGTAACCTAGCAGTTCAGTATGAAACCGGTACTGCTGCCAGATTTGCAATTAAGCAGCACCCCTCCTTGTTGGGTGCATATGACTGCAGCTCATGAATCAATACGTAGAATGGCTACTTAGATTTATCAAATGTAAGCTGCTGATTTTCAGATAACTCATGCCAAAGAGGTCCCAAAAGCAGTTTTGATGGGCAATGGGGTAAAGCAAATTAAACAGTAGTAAACAACAATTTGACTTATTAGCCTGTATTCACATATCTAATGCAGAAACAGTTAAGCCCACGCAAGTATGAAAACATACTATTATGAATTACACAAATGTAATTCAGTATCTGCTATTATGTCAATTTAATCCTGCACTAATGTGCCTATCAAGCAACATGTTGCCTAGCTGATAGCTTCAGAGGAATGAAAAACAGGGAAGGAATGGAATGGCTACCATAATTGTGATTAAACATCAATACATTAAAAACATGTAGCTAAAGTAATATTTTTATATGTTTACTAGCGTGACCAGTTGAAATAGCTGTATTAAGGTAGAATTATGCTTATTATTGTATTCTCCTAAAAGAAATCATAGTTAATATGAATGCAAGGTCAGAAGTAACAGCTAAAACATAAAAATAATTTCCCCAGTTGTGTTCTTTTTCTTGTCTTCAGTAGTACAAAACCAATTACTGCTCACATTTTCTGGACATTTATTGTTGACAATATTTTATTTAAAGCTTAGAATTTAGGGCTGTTTTAAAGAAATAGTAGGTATACATTTTTAAACATCACTGTTAACAGCATTCACTAACCATAACTCTGACAGTGATCTTGTGTTACTGCCTGTTAAGCTACACGCTTAAACTCCCTGCTAATAAAAATGTACTGGTGATCGGAGGCTCCATAGTTAGATGCACAGACTCTACTCTCACAAATCTGGGCAATAATAGGTGAGCTGCCTTTCAAGTTTAAAAGATCATTGACTTCTTAAAAACCCTTACGACAAGTGTGACTATGACGTGGCAGTGGTTCATGTGGGTGTAAATGACCTGGTTCATAAAATTCTAAGGGATATGCAGATAAATATTTCCAAGCTCTCCATGCATGTTACAAATGCAGGGAAGATTTTGGTATTGATGGAATCCTATATTTGCCAAGGTACAAGGAAAATATGATTCAACAAATGGCTGACAAACTAGTGTCATGCAAGGGGACTCTATTATGTGGCAGCATGGGATGAACTGTTACATAGCCCTACTTGATTTGCTAAGGATAGGTTGCTCCTCTCATTCCAGGGCTTTCACATACTGGCTAAAGTCTTTGCTGCAGTGATAGTGCCTGTTCTGGGCAGAAGACAATTAATGGATCTACCTAAAAATATAACAAATAAAGCACAGGACAAAATCAGTGGGGTAATACTCAACACTAGGAGTCTAAATAACAAATTGTCTGACCTTGAGGCTCTCATTTATTTGGAGCACATTCATGTGTGCAGTATTACTGTGACTTGGATTAAAGGGGCAGAACGCATTACTTCTACATTAGCAGTTTGTGCCTACCGTGGCTTTAGACCTGATGAGCAATGTAGTGGAGTATCTGTATTTGTTAAAGACCACAAAGCTGATATCTGGAGATCTACAAACAGAACTTACTGAGATTCAAGTGACTTTAAATAAAAAACAGCTATCAGATCTTAGTGTGTTACATGACCTCCTCAATGGCCACAGAAAAATGTCTCCATTTCTTAAATACATTGGATGAACTTGAGGTACACATAAACTCCATCATCCTGGGAGACTTTAATGCCCCGACAATAAACTGAGAGACCTATACCTGAAATGTAGGCTAAGCCCAAATCTTTTTTAATCTCATAAACAATAATTCTCTGGTTCAAATAGAACCCACTAGAGGACATTATGTTCATGAGATGGTCTTTACAAACATAGCATCTATACACAGTATCCCACAGGTATATCCATCCCTACTCAATATTTGGAGCCTTCTCATGTAAAACCTCCAAACCAACAGATGCAAATATCACAGTATTCAAAGACTTCATACATACAACTGTTCACTATTCTGTGGTGAGTCTGAAAGTTGAAGTATAACTATTACTCCTAACATGTCGACACAGCTAGCAGTAATACAAATAAATTCTAGACTCATTGAGAAAACTGCATACATCTTTCAGTCCATACTAAAACTAAACAATGCTCCACATGCATAAGTAAACATTACTATAAAAGGAAAAAGCTCAGTACTATGTAATGACCCAGAAATCAAGGTCAACATTAAAAGTTATCTAAGGTACTGAAAAATATCATTAGGAAAACAAAGATTTCCCATAACTTAGACTGTCACCTGAAGCTAAGGATAATTGTAAATCCTTCTTTACTTACATCATAAGTTACAAAATAATACATAGCTTTGATCTGAACTTATTCATAATAGCACTACCAACTCTGTCCCTTGGATATTGTAAATGTTAGCAAACAAATTCAGTGCAAAAAGACATATATACAAAACCCATAAATACCTAAGGATTTCATAACCCCTAACAGCACAGTAGAACATTTGTTAAAAGTACTCTCAAAAAAGCACAGTAGAACATTTGTTAAAAGTACTCTCAAAAAAAAAAAAGAAAAGAAAAGAAAAGAAACAGAAAAAGAAATACATTCTGCTGGTGAGCAGCATTAGACATGAGCTGGTTGCTCCCCTCCCCCAACCCCACACAGCTATTTATCCTGAGCTTATTCATTAGTTTTATCCCTTCGGTTTGATGCACAGCTGTTGTGTTGCCACTTCATAATGGCAGCCTGACCATCGACCCTGTGAATTAGAGACTCATCAGCCTGATGAGCTTCATCTGCAAAGTTATGGTTCAGATCATAACAAACTTGATAAGCTATAATATATATATATGTTCTTAGGTTAGTACTAGGCTAACTGCCCTTGTGGGCTATTTCAAGCCTAGTCAATTACCCCATGTGAGAATCAAACCCTGCACCTTTTGTTTGCAAGGTGAACACCTTAACCATTATGCCAACCTCCCAACCCCAGTATAAAAAAAAAGTATAAGACTTTCTCCCCAGCAGTTTGACATTGTTAAAGATAAATCTCGTCGAAAGAATCTTTTTTTGAGAGTTAAACGCAAGATGTGGACAGTGGTCACACTGTTCAGACAGCATACATAGATCTCACCAAGGTATTTGATACCAATCCGCATGCCAACTAATACACTCCAAATTGACCCCTATATAGTTAGATGGGTAGCCAATTGGCAGAGGGGTAGAACCCACACTGTGTGAGGGGCAGACAGGCACATTCTTAGAGAGCATGAAAGTAACTAATGGGGTATCACAGACATCAATGTTTGGACCCCTGCTATTCAGAATATACTTCTCTGATCTAGAAATTAAAAATGTGGAACTCTGATTAACTAAGATTGCAGCTGATTTTAAACTAGAAGTTAGACTTAAATCATCTTCTACTATGCAGAAGCTATGAAGTGAACATAAATATGAAAGTAGCTAGTGCTCTGAAAACAGGCTAAAACTAAATGCAATATTAATTAATTTTACAAACAGACCCTCCACTCAGCTTATTGAAGAGAAACCCCCACTCGTAAATGAAGATGTTGTGAAAGACCTTAGACCATGGGTACATAATTCCCTGTCCTTGCTCAATATGTTGCAGCAGTAATTAGGAAATCATTCTATCCAGTGCAATTGATTTCAGAGAGTATGTCCTGTAAGTCCAAAGGCATTCTTATACCTCTATATTCTGCAATATCACCAAATACAGTGCCCCCTTTCGGATGTATCATACTAAACATATTAAGGTGTTGGAGAGACCACAAAGGTTCCTGACAAAAAGCATCATGGGCTTAATGGACCTGAGCCACCAGGAGAAGCTGGAGGCTTTGTCCCTGTATTCAGTGTCCTCTAGACTCCTTAGGGGTGATCTGTGTGCTGCCTTTGGGACTATTAGGCATCCAGTGATCCAAGATCTTTCATTAGTCCACAAATCAAACAGTCCAGCGAACATTAGAACCAGAGTGCTGTACCTGTTTCAGCAAATAAACACATCATGGTGGAGAGATAGACTTGTCATGTGATGATTACCCCATTCTCTGGAACAAACATCCTTTCCAGATCAAGAAAACTGACACTAACTTCCTTTAAGAAGTAATTAGACAAATGGGTGAATATAGCAATAACCCACGCCTGGATGTGGGTAATGCTGGATTTACCCATGGTTGGTGTGGTTTGGTCATGATGGCGAAGCCCAAGTGGCCAAACAAAGCCAACCGTTGGTAAATCCAGCATTACCCACACCCAGAAGTGGGTTATTGATATTATACAATGACATTATTTACGAAAAAAATAATTACTTTTCTTAAATAATGGCATTGTATAATGCCTTCTTGCTGCCCTTCCGCGTCTGGTATTCTGCGGCAGTTCTGATGTACTGTGCATGCGTATGCCTACGTAGTACTTCAGAGCTGTGGGCAAAAGCAACGGAGAAAGCAAGATCTCCGTTGCTTTTTGCAAACTGTTCCGCTATGTTAAATGGGTTTAACATAGCGAGACAGCTTTAAAAACAGCAACAGAGAATCTCTGTTGCTGTTTTTAAAGCTGTCTCGCTATGTTAAACCCATTTAACATAGCGAGACAGTTTTGAAAAAAGCAACGGAGAAAGCAAGATCTCCGTTGCTTTTTACAAACTGTCTCGCTATGTTAAAGGAGATTAACATAGCGAGACAGCTTTAAAAAAAGCAACGTAGAATCTCCGTTGCTTTGTTTAAAGCTATCTCGCTATGTTAAACTCATTTAACATAGCGAGATAGTGTGAAGCAATGGAGATCTTGCGTTTTCCGTTGCTGTTAAAAAAAAGAGTTATAGTAATGGAAAAAGTCCGGGCGACCGGACCTTTTTCCATTACTTTAACTCTGATTTACAACGTGCACGCTGACCAATCAGCGTGTACGTTTTTGAATATTAATCGGGAGTCGTTGTATAATATTCATTAATTCACCCCCCCCCCCCACACACACACACACACACACACACGCAGCATGACTGGCCTATTGCTCCTTGATAAAGGAAGTAAGGTCTAAGGATGAGTACTAGCAAAGCATAAATAGCCACATGGTCACATTCTAGGATTCTATGATTCTATTCCAGGATGATATGAGTCTCTAATACACAACAAAACATTTTGCTTTATGACAACTAATGACATTTCCTTTTACTCTTCATAGCATACTGTAGCCATAATCTGACAGAATACTCATAAATTGTTGTCCAGATATGGTTTAATGTTTAACTTCTGTGACTAGTAACAATTTCCATGAAATCACTGACTGAAATATTTTCCCACACTTAATTGGCACTGGTGAAATAAATCCATCATTGAATTTTGTTTACTTTTTTATTTCACAAATCACAGTAGATGTAAACATGGGGTGGTTCTTCAGCATGCATCACATATAAATTGCCGTCTCAAGAGGACTCAGAGTAATGTAGGGGAAGAAGTTCAGTGCTACAAAGCTCGTCATAAATTGTTTCATGTACCTTTCTGCATTTTTAGTGAGCATAGAAAAATGAAAGCCAAGAATGAAGAGAGTGCAATGCAGTTAATAGACAGATGTAGATACAACATCAAAAAGTTGAAGAAGCACTTAATGGATTCAGTATGCATTACAGCCACAGTAAAGTAGTTAAAAATGAGCCTGCTGATATGGAAGGTGATCCCAGGAAGCTGTATATTAGGGCTAGTCGCACTACCAGCAGCCTTCAGAAATTGGATACAACTATGCTATTATGTTCATAGCTGCAGCTCACCACTTGCAGACCCATATAGAGATGAAGGATCATGTTGATGCTCCTGAGGATAATCATCACACATTCTTCCCTAACTTAAATATGCTACCTCCTTTGTCACAAAGCTGCAAGGACAGGAGAAACAGTTTGCAAGGTAAAAAGAGTAGAAGCACAAAATATGACCTCCTAATCTCAGTACTGACAAACGGTGCCATCCCTAAATGCTGCAAAAGGAGTAGAGACTCCAGATTTCCTGCTACAGTCAAGAAGCTCAGGAACAAACTGGAGGTCAGTGCATGCTCTCTCTGCACTAGGTAAGACATTCTTTTAAACCATCACATAAAAAGTCAGGTCCAGAAATGGATCTGCAATTGCAATAAAAACCTAATTGTCTGACACACCAGTCTCACAGCCGTTCGACGACTATACATTATCAGCTAATTATAGAGCACATCACACAGCATTGCACCCAGTGATGGACAATGATAAAACCAACAACTATACATATAAACCAGATGTTTACTGCAATAACAGTGAATGGTTTTGTCTAACAAAACTAAGTACATAGACTTCATCAGACTATTATTAGTTTTAATGAGACAAAAGCACTTAACTTTTACTGCAATAAACATTTTGTATCTTTACATACAGTTACTGTTCCTTATTATTGGTCCTGACTTGGCATGGTGTTGTGTGTTTTTTTACTGCCTTTATTTGGAGAATAAGTTTTTTTTTCTGTTTAATTACTGAAGACTACCAGTCTCTAAATACCTTTGCAATGCGCATGACTGACATCCTGCCAACTGTTATGTGATTAATGACTTACCTTATAACATATCTATATTTTACTACAGCTGGAAACATTCCTACTATCATATCTTGTATTGTACATTTATCTCTTTTTCAGCATCTGTTATTATATGTATTCATCTTGTGAAGTTATACCATATTTATGGCATATTTTGTCATAACTTGCACAGCTTCCTTGTTACTATTTATGTTGCAAATTGTTTGTTCTTTGTATTTCTGTTGACTGGCTGTGTGACTACCTCTGTCACATTTTTAAGTAATCTTTAATTACTACTGAGTATGTCTGGTATTTATGGTGCAGAACCTTCAAATTTAAACTATTGATTACACAGCGTTTAACAAATAATTTTAATTTTATTTATTTTATTTAACATTTGTTGATGGTGGTTGAAAACAGTCTTGAGTGCTTATTTTCTTTATACTGATGTGTAACGTAACTTTATAAATTTGTAAATTAAATAGTACCTATCACATCTTCAGATTAGTGCTGTTTGCAAATAATTCAGGTCAATTGTTCCATTAATATCTTGATAATATATCTAAAAGAATGCCTCTCTTATACTCAGGCATAGCTGTTATATGAAAACAGCCAATTGTCTTTACCCTTACCAAACTAATAATATTAATCTTCATCTTTTAGTATTTTTGTAGATGTCATAAAATTATCATACAAGATTGGTCTACTACCCTTGTACTAACACATAGACTGCTTAGCTAAATATTATTAGATACTGAAGGAGAATACTTTCTAAGTGCAGCAAAAGATTTAATAACAGACTGCACATAGAGGTTGGGATTTAAAAAACATTGGCACATTGCAGTGGGTATATTTGCCTAATGAGCAGCCACAATACAAGGTGTGTGCAACTGAGAGATTCACTTATGGCTGGGAGAGAGTATTGAGCAACAGTGTTGAATGCAGTACATGCTAATACCCATAAAACAGCATGATAATGATAACGTTATTAAAATGT
Source organism: Protopterus annectens (assembly GCF_019279795.1). Classification (NCBI taxonomy): domain Eukaryota; kingdom Metazoa; phylum Chordata; order Ceratodontiformes; family Protopteridae; genus Protopterus; species Protopterus annectens. The sequence continues at coordinate 1,133,038,311 of NC_056725.1, read as the reverse complement.
GTGGTTTGGTGTATGCTGATGAGTCAAAACAAGATGGAAGAGCCATTCATAAATGTATAAATGCCCTGGAGCTGTACAACTCCTGAAAATTATCACTGCCAAATCTTCATGCTTATGCTAAGGAAATTGAGAAAAAAATGTTAGAGGTTGCTGCCACATTAGTAAATACACAACAAGCTGTTATTTATAGTACAAGCCGTGGCAGTCTGTATCGCTATCCCTTTATGTGTCGTGCTATGCAAGTTCACTTTACATTTTATGGATTCCGTGACACTGACATTATGGACTGGTACTGCATGGGGATGGAGACCATGCAAGCCATTGTTGACATGTGTCAGTCTCATCTGCAGCCTCATGGGAGTCATTGAGTACCCATCCCAGTGCATACCTAGGTATGTGTGGATTTGCATCTGTTAGCTACATGGACCTTGTAGCGGCCTACTAGGGACACATTGGGAGAATCTCAAGCATCGTATTATTAATGATTATTTGCATTTAAATATAATCTTTTTTTTCATATGTCTACTCCTTTATGTTCTTTTCAATCTTCATTCCTTCTTCCCTTAACATGTTAAGGGCTACTACGATATATCGGTCCATTAATAATACCCTCTTCTTATTGCAGGTGCATACCATAGGTTCTGATCCTATCCATTCTCTCCTCTTTTGCTTATTACTTGCTCCTCTCTAACTTCCCAGCCAAAGCCCTTTATTACCTGCATCAGTACTCCACTTCCAACCCCCCCATTCTGTATTTCCTGAACAACCTATTCTCAAGCACCTTCATATCTTGTGCTTTTTTCCCAGTGTCTCGTGTTTCTTCAATACTGAGTGCCAAAAAAGTTACAATGATCTATAAAAATATAGCTGTTTTACAGAAAAATATAGAAGTTATCTCGAGTGTCCTGAATTAAGAAAAATGTTTTTTTTTTTAAGATAAATGTGAGAAAGCTGTGTAAAAAAAAAAGTAAACCATTCAAGATATGTACATGCCTTTAGTAGGAATGCAGAAAGCCTATTAAAATTCGAACTGATTTCAGCTTTGCACACATATGCAAATATGCAAAGTTCATTTCTCCTTAGAATGTTACTCCCTGTCAAAGAATGCATTTCCCAATATGGAATGCATTTTTTTTTGTGTTCATAACAACTTTGTTTAAAAGGAATTAAAAAAATACTGTTTAGATTCAGACTTCTTCCTTCAGAGAATGCTAAATCACGGCAGCTGCACCAAAGTGCCTTGACTCTTTGAAGAGATATTGCCTAATTGATAATGTCTACTAAATGTTTTTCAGTGTTGCATTACTTCAGGACACCCACTTGGACTGCACATGGGACTGGAACTCCTTCAAGTACCAGAGAGAAACTGTTGAGAATTCAATTAGTTTGTGCTTGCCTTCTGGAGTGTGCAGAAAGGAATTACATTTCTGAGAGAAAGTATGACCAAGAAAAGTGTCGCCTGCAAGTTCTCTGTAACTGTTATTTGGACTTCTAAGTTAATGGTAGATAGGATACAGTAAATATTTGGCTAAAAGTAGTAACGCAACTAGTTTAGCTGATAGTTTTTACATGCTGTATGTCTGTTCAAAACATTTATTTTAGAGTACTTGTGTAAAGCAGTGCTGTTACTTAACAGATGTCATTAACCTCTCCTGAAAAATAATGATTTTGTGTGTGTGTGTGTGTGTGTGTGTGTGTGTGTGTCCTTCTGTGTGAGTATGCAAAACAATCTTGGGAGTTTTATTATTGCTGGTAAGATAGCATTAGAAGGCAATGAGCTGAGGAGAAGGTGAGTTAGATACTAGTGAGCCACTGATTATAACACTACAGCTGGTCAGTGTAAAGTTTATTTGGGTGTCACAGGTGTTGGCTACTAACTACAGCATCACTGAACATTTACTTTTCAATATTAAGGTGATTCTCTCCTCACATCCTAATCTGTCAGCACTATGGATCATGAGGTTGTAGACCTACATGTTTTGTATTGATAGGCACCAAGAGATATGATTATACACTTGTCCATAACACAAATAGTGTCCACTTTCCGTTCATGCATCGGTGCTTCCAGGTAACCCACCTTCTGATTAATACTGCAAGTGACGCATGAAAATAGTACCCAGCCATGCACCAAATATCCATCGTTATTTCCTTTTCTTTATTTTGTGTCCATTTTTCTTTCCCTCTTTTGAATAAGTACCTACCCTATTAGTCTTCTTGTTTAACATTCACAGCCCTGTCCAACTTAAAGTACAATCAGTGAAAAGTGCCTATCCATTCCAGGTCTGTATATTGCTGCTCCTTGTGAAATAAGATAAAGGGCAGGATTCACGAAGGCTTGCATGGAGTGTAAGAGACGTGTAACACTCCATGCAAGCCTCGCGATCCAGGAACAGCCATAAACTCCGTTTAAGAGACCAGCTAAAACGTCTCTTACACGGACTGGGCGTGGACATGCTAAATACCTCACTTGCAGCCGAAAGGTATGCAAATGAGGTATATTAACGATCCACAAAGCAGAAACCAGCCCATGTAAGAGACGTTTTAGCTGCAGAAATGTACTCAGTTGACAACTGAGTACGTTTCTGCAAATTTCACAATGGAGCCATGTCAGCTCCAAATAAAGGGTGCATATGTCTCAGGCTGCATGCCAGTGGCCAAATATGTGGCCATTGGCAAGGTAACCCGATGCAAAAATAATAAAAATATATATTTTTTTTTTCGGCGATCACCCAGCGCAGCCCTGCGCAAATGGGCTGCGCTGTATAAAACATAAAAATGAAGGTTACAAACCCACAAATGTGGGTTTTATGCAATACATGGAATGACAATGCAGGGACCAGCAGACCAAAAACAACATGGCCACCATGTAGTGGTTGCTAAGGGGGGAAGCTGAGTGTAAGAAATGTAACTAAGCATTAGTAGGCAATCTCATGTAAATGAGGGTTAGGATACTGAATCTCACAGTCACATAGCAAATGAGCACAGTCTGAGTAGTGTAAGAGATACATAAGGGGGAGGAATAGAGTAGGAGATAGGTGACACCACAGGAGGGAATGGTAGAAAGAAATGCAGTTCATTGGAGGTCAGTGTAACATGACAGATGACAGACACAGATCAGGGAAAGAGGAGTGCCACAAGATAAGTGTGTGAAAGTCAGGAAATGGAAGGTGTACACTGTTACTTACACTAAAGTTTCCTGCTGGGCGTGCATGCGCATGTGTGCACACCATGAAGCACGAGTAGGGTAGTGTGCGCGTGTAAGGCAGACTGAGCATGTGGGAGCGTGTTGGTAGATGTTTAACACTGTTTGCGCTGGTGTGCGCGCGTGTAGGGCAGGCTGAGCATGTAGGAGGCTGTTGGCAGACTTGTAACACAGTTTGCATGGGTGTGCGTGCGTTTTAACCCGAATAAGTAGATTCTGAACCGTGTAAGCACGTGTGCACGTGTGTAAGCCACTGTGAGCGTGTTTCTGCTGGTATGCACGTTGCTCCCCCCTGAAGAAACAGAAAGGAAAAAGGAAGCAACAGAATTAGTAGGAAGCTAGCAAGGATTACTGCTGAAGCTAGCAGGTGAAAACAATTAGAAGCAGGCAATTACACAGGCAGAATAGTAGCCCAGTCCAGCGCTTAAAACTCTGCAAACAGTAGTGCAGGATGTTTCTCTTAAGAGACACTGCAAGACAGGAGTAAGCTAATAGAAGTGAAAACTGAAAAAGCTTCACTCAGAGCAGAAATGTTAGGGGCTGCCATAGCTGTCATAATGAGACATAGGCGACTTGCTGAGGGTGGTGACAATGCAGATGGTGCCAGACAACCCACACTGAGGAGACGGAGAAGAGTGTACAGGCCCAGGGTCACCTACCACAGGTTACATGAGCTGGAGATAGTAGAGCACTATAGAGTGGACAGAGAGCTCCTGCAGCAAATAGTTGAGATGTGCAGGCCACGCCTCACACACAGAACCAACAGAGGGGAACACATTCCAGTGGAAACCAAGGTATGTGTTGGCCTAAGAATACTAGCAACAGGTACCTTCCAGAGACCAACTGGCGATATGATGGGATATCACAGGCATCAGCCTTCAGGGTACTGCACCAGTTCCTGGATGCCATGTCAGCACATGTCGGTGATCATGTATATTTCCCCAATGCCCGTGAGGTATTGGCCAGCAATATGCATCTCTTCCAGCAAATAGCGGAATACACTGAGGTAGTGGGTGCAATAGACTGCATGCACATACGCATCAAAGCACCAGCCGGTGAGCAGGGTAGGGCCTACATTAACTGCAAGGGCTTCCCCTCCATCAACTTCCAGGTCGTGTGTGATGCCCAGGGCATAATAATGAATTTGTGTGCTGGCTGCCCTGTGAGTTACCATGATTCCCACATCTGGCATTTGACGCAGCTGTACCAGACATTTGCCAATGGGGACATCCCACACGGACACCTAGTGGGGGATGCAGGTTATGCACTGGAGCCATGGCTGATGACACCCATCAGAAATGCACACACACCTGAACAGGAACGCCATAATGAGGCACATGCACAAACACGTAATGTAATAGAGTGTGTGTTTGGGCTGCTCAAGTCACGGTTCCGGTGTCTGGACACATCTGGTGGAGCCTTGCAGTACACACCAACTACATGTACCCAAATTGTCATGGTATGTGCTATGCTACATAATATGATCTTGCGAAAACAGCTGCAGCAGGACCAGCATAGGGCTGGGCCAAACAGCCCCCCACTATTGCCAAGGCCATCACAGGCAGAGCGTGACTCGGAGGAGGAACAACCTGAGCCTGCCCCAGTAGGCAGAAGGAGGCGTGCCCAGTATGCCCTGGCCTTGGCAAAGAGGCAATGCATAGCACATACACTGGCTCAGTAGGAACCCTGGGAATGATACCCCCTCTGACTCACTCAAATAATAACATGGATGCCTAAACTGACATGACCTGCTCACAAACATGTACAGGGAAGTGTAATATGCGCATCTGACAGAGGCAGCCCTGCAGCACCACCTGAGGCATGAATGCCATGTGTTAAGTAATGTAACACCATGTACTATATGCACACCTGAGCACCCTGACTAACATCCACCCTCACCAAGCATGAAGCCACAAAATGACGATGGGATGATCAAGTGCAATAACTGACTGAAGTAATGCAGTTAGTCAAAGGAGAGCCAATGTGATTCAGGCTGGGAAGACATGTGGAGCATGACATGATGCACCACCTGCTAGGGGTGGTGTGCACCTATCATTCCATGCCCCATGGATACTGGCAAAGGCTGTCAGTACCCACAGCATGCCCTGAATAGGTAAGTCTCAATACACAAACCCACTTTCATAGGTACCACAAGGGATAGGAACCTAGATGTAATGCTACCCAATGCCAGAAGTCTAAACAGCAAGATGTGTGCAGTGTAAACGCACACAGTATGGAGAATGTAGATAACAGTCCTGTAATAGAGAACTGGGTCAAGGCTCACATCAGCAACCTAACACTACCAGGTCACACCTCATACTGTGCTGTACAGCCGCAAAACATGGAACAAGCTACAAAAGGAGGGTGACTAGCAATAAATGTCAAGGATAACCACACCCCCATGTTGGTACCACAACAAGAAGCAGCATGGATTAGCCATGGACAAATACCAATGGCTAAAACTGCCTCCCAGTATATATCCTGCTGCAGACTACTGTCCTAATACCAGGAACTGCACCTGGCCCATGTTGGAATACATGAATATATCAAGCCCCCAAAACAACATTATATTGCTTGAGTGAAAATACCCAGACATACACTGGGAGCATTATACTAGCACCAACACAGTCGGAGAAAAGTTCCCAGAATCCATAAACCAAAATGCCCAGGAACAACGTACCACTCCCACAAGAGGGGTAAGCATACTGGATGTGATAATCAGCAACATGTGTACTGGATGGCAAGATGAGAAGTGTATCCTTCACCGGTAAGACCAGACCATAGAGTAATCACACTGGATATACACATCCCGACTCCAGTCCCTGGCCAGAATACCACAGTGAAAAACATGTGTAAAGCATAGGTTGCAGCCCTCCAAACCGATGTGGAATCCACGAAAGGTCCTGTGCAAGTGCAGAATATGGGACACACCGCAGAACATGTTATACAGGCATTCCATGAACACAGCCAGGAATGCTTGGAGTATGCAATCACAAATAACAACAACACACAATGCCATACACGCAGGCATCTGGCATGCTGGACTCCAGCCATTACCAAACCATGCAAGAGAATGAGGAAGCTACCACATGATAGAGCAAACATAAAAAGGGAAGTAATCACTTACCAGTAGTATGGCAATAACATATGTCCACCCATACAATCCACTAAGTCCAGCCACAACAAGTAGAATCTGTGAATCCAGAGGCAATGCGACACCTGCCCCAAGTACACAGACAACCACAACTCCCCCAATAAATACAAATATATATAATAGATGCAACCATGTATCCAAACCAGAGGTTGAGCTCCCCCAACTCAGTACTGTCAAAACTAGTCAGAAGGAGAAGTTAACCACATACACCACAAACCCAGTCCCACATAGACCTAACACAACTGTAAACCAAACACATAAACACAGAAAAACATTCCCGGAGGCCCTAATTACAAACACACCACACCAACAGAAGCCTCCAAAGCAGATCACAAGCAACCACAACCTCCAAACATAGCAAATGCAACGCATAGTGCACAAAGCTGGTGTGCCAAACAGTCACAGGCCAGAAGGAGAAACAACATGCCTGATACAGTTGTAATAGGTGTCTGTATAGGCAGACACACTGCTGTCCCACTCACCAGACTGAACAAGGGAAAGGGTAGAGTAAGCTGCCTGTAGGCTGCCACAAAATGCCACATAACACAAGTACGCTGGTCACCCCAAAGCAAGCAGAAATATGATGCACTCAATGTCCATGTTGGTGTGAATGACCTGAGATGTACCTCCCTGGTCTACATGAAAAGAGACATGGATGAGCTCTCTGAGTATGTACCCCAGGCTGGTATGTCACTGGCCATGTGCAGCATCCAACCCTCACCAAGAATGATGCCACAGTACAAACACAGAATGATCATGTTTAACAGCTGGCACAGTTACAGCTGTCAGTCCAAGAGGGTCTAATGTCTGTCTGCTTGAGATGTCAAGCATGACAAGCCATGCTGCTGTTCCAGGGATGGCTTGCACCTGTTACCCCTGTGCGTCTGGATACTGGATAAGGCCTTTGCCACCTCCACAGAGCCGTATGTAGGCAAGGCCAAAAAGACTACCCACCACCCTAGAAAACATAAGTGGTAAGAAACATAAGGGTAATCATAAGGGTAATGCTAATGCCAGATGTGTAAACTGCAATATGCATGCCCCTGAGGCACTTCCTATTATGGAGAACATCGATGTCTGTGCAGTGACAGAAGCCTGCTGCAAGCCTAGTGATAGCACACCAGCACTACCAGGTTATACCACATATCATGCGTTATGGCCCCAACACCTGGAACAAAACATCAAAGGAGGGGGAGTGTCCATATGCAGCACAGACACCCATACGGCCAGGTAACTGACAATGCACAAAGCAGCGGAGACCACCCATGTGCACCTAAGTGTAGTCAAAACCGCTGTACAGTCTGTAGCATGTGACACACCACACTTTCACACACAAGAACTCCACCCAGACATCCTGAAGACACTGGTCAGTATGAATGTCCCACCAAATACCAGACAAGGTACACACAAATTACCACATAGGTGGCAAACCATTATGTATGCAAGGAGTAATCAGGGACCTAGGGACACAAGTCGACAGTAATCTGTCATGTGACACTCACAATGCCAATGTGGCTAGGAGATTGTCGATATTGGACACCGTATCATGAAATGATTCACATCTACATCAACAGAGGTCACTGTGCCGCTGTACTGTTCCCTTATCAGACCCATAATCTAGTACAATGACTCATATGGGATGTACTGCTTGTGACATCTGCAGAGGTTCGGAAGACCTCATAGTTACCCCACCAAGAGGATAAAGGGTGTGAAATATATGTCATATGCTGCCTGGCTGTAGACACCCCAGCTGAATGCAGTCACAGACCGCCTACACAGAGGCATTGTATGTCTGTTGTACAAGGCCATGTCCAACACAGGAGTAATGGACATGCTCCACCACAGGAAATCAAAGCCATTGGAGCTGTGCGAGTGACAGATGTCAGCCTCAACACATAATGAAATAGGATGTGCTGGAGGGACAGATACATAACCCAGAGGTTCCCCACACCCAGAAACAGTATCCCAATCCATGTTAGGCAGAGCCCCTCACTGACACTCCTCAACAGGAATATTGCCAAGTGGATGGATGATCGTACATGTTTACTGGGGGTCTTCACTGTGTCACGACCAGACAGAGGCACAGTAAAGAAAGTCATAAATGGCCATAATAGTCACATAGCAAGGGGCAGTGAAAGACAAACACACTCTGGCTAGGCTTACTAATGCCCTAGGGTGGATAGCCTAGTATGACCTATGAACCTATGAAGATACAAATTGTACAGGAGACTAAGGATAATCACAAGGCTTACTTAACCTGATGATAGGAACCATGTTGGGCATCCACAGATATGCTCCGAATCACACAGATATTACAAACAACATACCAAACACACACACATATTGCCAACATACAACCTGACAGGTGCAGTGCAAACACCCCCCCCCCCCAGAATGCAAAATATCTATCCCAGCAGACTGCTGGTCCCCTGACATTGCAGATGCTGAGGTAACAGCCATCATCTGCAAAGCAAAACACACAGCAGCAAAGGTATGTGATGGTGTCCTGGGCTGAGGCCAACATGGACTCCAAGAATAATGCAATGCCAAATCACACTACTGCCCAATGTCAGCCTTACCACAGGATATGTACCCAAAGAGCAGTGTACAACAACAGTGGTCCTTCACAACAAAGGTGTTGCCTGAATGGATACTGCAAACTACCACCCCAGGATCCTGACAAGCTTGGTCTGCACAGCTAAGGAAAGGATCAGTATGTACCGCAGACAGAAAGCTATTGTGGACCTACTGATACTGGACCCTACACAGTGTGGCTGTCAGTACTGCAGATCCTGCCCCTAAACATGTTTGACCCATTTGAAGCAGTCATTATGGTCATTGATGAGGGCAATGTGATCCACACAGCGTAGCTGGACCATGCATATGCTTATAGACAATACCCTACGAGTTCAGTATGGATATGTTCACCAGCTTAAATATATACCCCTATGTCAGTAGAGGGGTTGCAAACCAGACCAAGGACAGAACTGACATGGTCAGACATGCCGCATCCATGTCAGACTACAAAGCAGATATGAGTGGCATCCTACAAGGCCTGGTCCTGGGCCCCCCCCCCGTTCTGTATATATGTCCCATAGGTATAGGCCAACATGGAAGGACTGTGACTGAACATGTATGCAGAGGAGTACAAACAGCCCACCATATCCGACCACCAGCTGACACAAGCAACCCACAAAAGGGCCACCTACAAACAGACAACTAGAGCCATAGCCATGTCAGCAAGCTAATTGCGGAACTGTGTATAGACAACCACCGTGGATATACAGTAAGTGCCCACAAATTACCACACAGGTGTTAACCCATTACGTACCTAACATGTAATGAGAGACCTGGGGACAAAAGGTGATAGATATCCTGCACTGGACAAACATGTGGCTGTAGTGTTACAGAAACATACTTCATACCCACCCAAACATGAAGGTTGGCAGATGTAGATAAGGGGAGGTCACTGTGGCTCTGCAGTCATCCTCCATCAGTGTCACAATTTACTACAATAGCCCCTGTGGGATATACCTCAGCAGACACCTCCATCAACTGTAAAGTCCACAACAGTACCCCACCAGGAGTAGCAAAGAGCATGAACAGATGCCATGTGTTTCCTGAGTAAACAAACTGCAGCCCCACACACTGCGATACTGCCCAGCTACAGGCAAGTTGTGCCTGATGTATGAAGCCATGTCCAACCTGGAATCAATGAACATGCTGCACCTTGTACAATCTGAATGGCAGAGAGCTATGCACATGAGAGACCTGAACCCCAGCACTGACATACATAGGACAATCTCTACAGAATGATCCATAACACAGAAGGCACCCCCACTCTTCAATAAACTCCTGGTACAGGTCAGCCAGAGTCACCTATCGACACCCCTCAAGAGGAATCCTGATGAGTGGATGGGAAATGGTAGGCTAACCCTGGGTATCACTATTATGTCAGAGGTAGACGGAGGCACAGTATACTAACCATGACATATGTCATGGCAAACTCCAGTTACAATGTGTGTCGAAGGACAAACACACCCTGTGACTAGCATCAGAAATGGCCTAGGGAACATTGCTAGTGTTTGCCAATGTCCACCCATGTTGTGGAATACACTACCAATGTTGGACGAGCCTGGTGTAGGTAGTCCATATCTGAACATAATGCAACATGGTCATATGTGCACAACTGGCCCCTACACAGTCTGTTGTGCTCACTATGAAGATGTCAAGCAGTCATAGGACTAAAGCCCAGGATACTGTCCACCACAGTGAAAGTACTGCACCAGTACACTATATGGTACTACAGTGTTAGGTCATTATGAAAGTATGTTGTCAACTGTCTGCAAAGTATCCCATGCAATCCCTGCAGGCACAGTATAATCCCTGTTGTGGCAGACACGAAGCAGTTGGCCAGTTAGTACACAACATGACACCCAACACACAACCATAAACGTGAGATATTGTTGAAGTTCACACACCCAAATATGTGGTGGACTTCAGAGTGCAACATATGGAAAGCTCACACTGGGCATGCTCACACACTTTGATAAATGAGGCATATGTCAGACAACATGCCATGGAAAGGCTGAACTGGGCATGCTCACACACTTAGGCCATATCTCCATTTAGCAGTTGGCCACACATATCTGGTATTTGTACGTGTCAATCCAGGAACGAACCACAACACAGCAATCTGCCCAGTGCACACAGTAAATGACTACAGAGACATAAGTGATATAGTGGATCGCCATCATATGCAAACATCTTCCACAGATACACAAGTTGGTCATAGGAACAGGGAATGCTATGGCAACAAAGACCTGCAAACAGTAGAACAGCACAACAAATATTGTGCATCCGACAATTGAACATATGGGTGTAGAGGTCAATACTAGGCTTGTTGCCCTAGGGAATGACAGCTCAGCCAGAGTGTGCTTGGCATCTGCATCCCCAGT